>NW_027507788.1:1328140-1353140 GCF_037356315.1 Lithobates pipiens
GTCCCATGTACTGGTATGAGGAAGTCTCCTCCCCCTCCCCCCCTGATATGCGTCTGCTGTCCCATGACTTAGTAGTTGGTGGAGAAACCCTTGTTGGGGAATCACAGAGGTCAGACGTTTCTTGGAGTTGGCTTCCAGGTTCGCACATCTTAGGAGGGATTTTGTCCCTCCTAAGGTTTCCAGGATGATGTTTGGTGACTCCAACCTTCAGCTCCCTCCACATATTTTCTATGGGATTAAGGTCTGGAGACTGGCTAGGCCACACCAGGACCTTAATGTGCTTCTTCTTGAGCCCCTCCTTTGTTGCCTCGGCCGTGTGTTTTTGGGTCATTGTCATGCTGGAAGACCCATCCATGACCCATTTTAAATGTCCTGGCTGAGGGAAGGAGGTTCTCACCCAAGATTTGATGGTACATGGCCCCGTCCATCGTCCCTTTGATGCGGTGAAGTTGTCCTGTCCCCTTAGCAGAAAAACACCCCCAAAGCATAATGTCTCCTCCTCCATGTATGACGGTGGGGGATGGCGTTCTTGGGGTCATAGGTCCTCCATGGATGACGGTGGGGGATGGTGTTCTTGGGGTCATAGGATCTCCATGTATGACGGTGGGGGATAGTGTTCTTGGAGTCATAGGACCTCAATGTATGACGGTGGGGGATGGTGTTCTTGGGGTCATAGGACCTCCATGTATGACGGTGGGGGATGGTGTTCTTGGAGTCATAGGACCTCCATGTATGACAGTGGGGGATGGTGTTCTTGGGGTCATAGGACCTCCATGTATGACGGTGGGGGATGGTGTTCTTGGGGTCATAGGATCTCCATGTATGACGGTGGGGGATGGTGTTCTTGGGGTCATAGGACCTCCATGTATGACGGTGGGGGATGGTGTTCTTGGGGTCATAGGATCTCCATGTATGACGGTGGGGGATGGTGTTCTTGGGGTCATAGGACCTCCATGTATGACGGTGGGGGATGGTGTTCTTGGGGTCATATGACCTCCATGTATGATGGTGGGGGATAGTGTTCTTGGAGTCATAGGACCTCAATGTATAACGGTGGGGGATGGTGTTCTTGGGGTCATAGGACCTCCATGTATGACGGTGGGGGATGGTGTTCTTGGAGTCATAGGACCTCCATGTATGACAGTGGGGGATGGTGTTCTTGGGGTCATAGGACCTCCATGTATGACGGTGGGGGATGGTGTTCTTGGGGTCATAGGATCTCCATGTATGACGGTGGGGGATGGTGTTCTTGGGGTCATAGGACCTCCATGTATGACGGTGGGGGATGGTGTTCTTGGGGTCATAGGATCTCCATGTATGACGGTGGGGGATGGTGTTCTTGGGGTCATAGGACCTCCATGTATGACGGTGGGGGATGGTGTTCTTGGGGTCATAGGACCTCCATGTATGACAGTGGGGGATGGTGTTCTTGGGGTCATAGGTCCTCCATGTATGACGGTGGTGGATGGTGTTCTTGGGGTCATAGGTCCTCCATGTATGACGGTGGTGGATGGTGTTCTTGGGGTCATAGGACCTCCATGTATGACAGTGGGGGATGGTGTTCTTGGGGTCATAGGACCTCCATGTATGACGGTGGGGGATGGTGTTCTTGGGGTCATAGGATCTCCATGTATGACGGTGGAGGATGGTCTTCTTGGGGTCATAGGTCCTCCATGTATGACGGTGGGGGATGGTGTTCTTGGGGTCATAGGATCTCCATGTATGACGGTGGGGGATGGTGTTCTTGGGGTCATAGGATCTCCATGTATGACAGTGGGGGATGGTGTTCTTGGGGTCATAGGATCTCCATGTATGACGGTGGAGGATGGTCTTCTTGGGGTCATAGGTCCTCCATGTATGACGGTGGGGGATGGTGTTCTTGGGGTTGTAGGACCTCCATGTATGATGGTGGGGGATGGTGTTCTTGGGGTCATAGGACCTCCATGTATGATGGTGGGGGATGGGGTTCTTGGGGTCATAGGTCCTCCATGTATGATGGTGGGGGATGGGGTTCTTGGGGTCATAGGCAGCATTCCTCCTCCTCCTCCAAACACGATGAGTTGAGTTGATGCCAAAGATCTGGATTTCGGTCTCCTCTGACCACAACACTTTCCCCCGGTTCTCCTCGGAATCATTCGATGTTCATTAGTGATCTTCAGACGGACCTGTACATGTGATTTCCTGAGCGGGGGGACCTGTACATGTGATTTCCTGACCGGGGGGACCTGTACATGTGATTTCCTGAGCGGGGGGACCTGTACATGTGATTTCCTGAGCGGGGGGACCTGTACATGTGATTTCCTGAGCGGGAGGACCTGTACATGTGATTTCCTGAGCGGGGGGACCTGTACATGTGATTTCCTGAGCGGGGGGACCTGTACATGTGATTTCCTGAGCGGGGGGACCTGTACATGTGATTTCCTGAGCGGGAGGACCTGTACATGTGATTTCCTGAGCGGGGGGACCTGTACATGTGATTTCCTGAGCGGGGGGACCTGTACATGTGATTTCCTGAGCGGGGGGATCTTGCGGGGGCTGCAGGATTTCAGTCCCTCGCGGTGTAGTGTGTTACCGATGGTTCTCTTGGTGACTATGGTCCCAGCTGAGATCATGGAGAAGATTCTCCGGTGTAGTTCTGGGCGGATTCCTCACCGTTCTCCTGATCATTGATCCTCCACGAGGTGAGATCTTCCATGGAGCCCCAGACCGAGGAGATCCATCGTTATTTTGTGAATAATAATCCCACCATCTGTTGTCACCTCTCACCAAGCTGCTTGGCGGTGGTCTTGTAGCCCATTCCAGCCTTGTGTAGGTCTCCAATCTTCTCCCCGACATCCTTGGACAGATCTTTGGTCTCCATGGTGGAGAGATTGGAATCTGATTGGTTCTGTGGACAGGTGTCTTTTATACAGGTAACAAGCTGAGTTTAGGAGCACTCCCTTTAAGGGAGAGTGCTCCTAATCTCAGATCATTACCTGTATAGAAGACACCTGGGAGACAGAAATCTTTCTGATAGGGGAGCAAATACTTATTTCGCTCATTAAAATGCAAATCAATTTATAAATTTTTTGAAATGCGTTTTCCTCGATATTTGTGTTATTTTGTCTCTTGGGCCCCTTTCACACAACGGACCTGAACGGGTGCTCCATGTTAGTCCATGGAGAGACGGAGACCTAGTCCGATCCGCTAAAATCAGACAGATGGCTCTATGTTCACGTCTGTCCATGGCGGAGATCTGATGAAAACGGATGTTGTCCATTTTTGTCCAATCTCTCCATAGCAACCAGTGGTGCTCGACAAGCCCCTCCCCGCTTAGTGAGCAGAGACGGACCTGTCATCCGCCGGCTCAGCGGAGATCAACAGAGAGATCTCCTGCTGAGCTGGCGGACAGAGGCGGACTCCATGGCAGCGGATCCGCCTCGTGTGAATACTGCCTTACTGTTATAATAAACCCACCAACTGTACAGCTCCCAGTCTCCTGCTCCTCCGCCTGCACAGCTCCCAGTCTCCTGCTCCTCCGCCTGCACAGCTCCCAGTCTCCTGCTCCTCCGCCTGTACAGCTCCCAGTCTCCTGCTCCTCCGCCTGTACAGCTCCCAGTCTCCTGCTCCTCCGCCTGTACAGCTCCCAGTCTCCTGCTCCTCCGCCTGCATAGCTCCCAGTCTCCTGCTCCTCTGCCTGCATAGCTCCCAGTCTCCTGCTCCTCCGCCTGCATAGCTCCCAGTCTCCTGCTCCTCCGCTTGTATAGCTCCCAGTCTCCTGCTCCTCCGCCTGCATAGCTCCCAGTCTCCTGCTCCTCCGCCTGTATAGTTCCCAGTCTCCTGCTCCTCCGCCTGTACAGCTCCCAGTCTCCTGCTCCTCCGCCTGTACAGCTCCCAGTCTCCTGCTCCTCCGCCTGCATAGCTCCCAGTCTCCTGCTCCTCCGCCTGTATAGTTCCCAGTCTCCTGCTCCTCCGCTTGTATAGCTCCCAGTCTCCTGCTCCTCCGCTTGTATAGCTCCCAGTCTCCTGCTCCTCCGCTTGTATAGCTCCCAGTCTCCTGCTCCTCCGCTTGTATAGCTCCCAGTCTCCTGCTCCTCCGCTTGTACAGCTCCCAGTCTCCTGCTCCTCCGCTTGCATAGCTCCAAGTCTCCTTCTCCTCCGCCTGTATAGTTCCCAGTCTCCTGCTCCACCGCCTGTATAGTTCCCAGTCTCCTGCTCCTCCGCCTGCATAGTTCCCAGTCTCCTGCTCCACCGCCTGTATAGCTCCCAGTCTCTTGCTCCTCCGCCTGCATAGTTCCCAGTCTCCTGCTCCACCGCCTGTATAGCTCCCAGTCTCCTGCTCCTCCGCTTGTACAGCTCCCAGTCTCCTGCTCCTCCGCTTGCATAGCTCCAAGTCTCCTTCTCCTCCGCCTGTATAGTTCCCAGTCTCCTGCTCCACCGCCTGTATAGTTCCCAGTCTCCTGCTCCTCCACCTGTATAGCTCCCAGTCTCCTGCTCTTCCGCCTGCATAGTTCCCCGTCTCCTGCTCCTCCGCCTGCATAGTTCCCCGTCTCCTGCTCCTCCGCCTGCATAGTTCCCCGTCTCCTGCTCCTTCACCCATACAGTCCAGAGTCATCTAGTACTCCACCCATACAGCCTCCAGGTCCTCCATTTGTAAAGTCTCCAGCAGCCAAGCCATGACCTTATTCTTGTGGTTGATGAGACCAAATGACTGCCCACTCCACAGATACATTTCCAGAACTACAATCCACTAATATTTTACATCTCATCAGCAATGCAGCTTAGGTCTGACTGTCCCGATACAAGGACCGATTTATATAAATCAGAAGATTGCCATTATAGAGTGCATGGTGGGCAGACTGAGTGCGATTATGGTATTCTGGGGTCCGGTACTCACATACCTGGTGTGCTGCTGGAGATGAGAGAGCTGGCGGAAGGATTTCTCGCAGTACGAGCAGTGATAGGGTTTGACACCGAGGTGGATGCGCAGATGCTGTGCTAGATATGAAGCATTGGCAAACGATTTGGAACAATGCGGGCACTTATGAGGTTTGGCCTCTGTGTGGGATTTGGAGTGAATCTGCATCTCTGACTTGGAGAAGAAGGTCAGGGGGCAAACTTTACACCTTAATCCAGGGAAAGAGGAAGAAAAAATTAGCCATATATATGTAAGCAGCAAGCAACACAGTGCAGCCAATAACAGTCCTGTACTGAGACAATATGACAAACCCCCCCACCCCCCCCCGACAATGCGTTCTCCGCGCCTGAGACCCCTTCTCCTCACCTACGACCCCTTCTCCTCACCTATGACCCTCTCCTCACCTATGACCCTCTCCTCACCTACGACCCCTTCTCCTCGCCTATGACCCTCTCCTCACCTACGACCCTCTCCTCACCTACGACCCCCTCCTTACCTACGACCCCTTCTCCTCACCTACGACCCCTTCTCCTCACCTACGACCCCCTCTCCTCACCTACGACCCTCTCCTCACCTACGACCCCCTCTCCTTACCTACGACGACTCCTCCTCGCCTATGACCCCTTCTCCTCACCTATGACCCTCTCCTCATCTACGACCCCTTCTCCTCACTTATGACCCCCTCTCCTTACCTACGACCCCTTCTCACCTGTAGGTCTTGCCCTCTTTTCCAATATCTCCTGAAGCCAGGATGGGGTAGGGGACGACAAGCACTGGGGTTCCTGGGTGGTTCTCCGCCTTGATTTTCTTTCGCCCCCTCTCAGGTTTGGTGGGCCCCAGCAGGCTGTGCCCTTGGATGGTCTTTATGGTGTCCAGCATTGGTGGGCTGGTGATTCCTGAGATGAGGGTCGGGGAGGTGGCTATAAGTCGAGTTTGGCTGTTGGAAGTTGGAATAGAGGGAGTGCCGCTGCTGGTACCGGTGCTGGATTCTGAAGTGCTGACGTTTGTGCGGGACGATAAAAGGCCCAGCCCTGGAAAACAATCAGAGAAATGAGTCAAAGCTGCAGGGGCCGGAGGTTCAGACCAAAGCTGCAGTCTGGGGTCTGTACCCGGAGACTTCAGCAGAAGACTACACACGTCTGCATCTATTGTTGTGTATTGTCGTCTTTCATCTGTTCATCCAGATAAAGAAAACTGCTCAGAGCCGTAAAGGACAGACTGGAGTGCTGCAAAAAGCGGGGTGAGAGGGTCAGAGGTCACCAATCACTGATACCAGGCTGACAGCCACGGGTAATCTGACAAAGAAACGTTTACAACAAATTCCAGGTCTGTAATTAGGTCTGCAATATCCAATCACCCGCTCTGTAACACTTCTGATATTCTATTACCAAAAGCATTACAGCACAGTGCTATACGAGTGCATGACCTGGAGGACCGGTCTCCGACCTTTCACACCTCACAGACCACAAACATGCCTTATACACACTATGCTCCGCCTCTCTGCCCCCCCTCCCCCGATCACACTGCTGCCTTATACACACAATGCTCCGCCTCTCTGTACCCACCCCCCGATCACACTGCTACCTTATACACACACAATGCTCCACCTCTCTGCCCCCCTCCCCCTCAATCACACTGCTACCTTATACACACAATGCTCCGCCTCTGTACCCCTTCCCCCCAATCACACTGCTGCCTTCTACACACAATGCTCCGCCTCTCTGCCCCCTCCCCCTCAATCACACTGCTACCTTATACACACAATCCTCTGCCCCCTTCACCCGATCCCACTGCTGCCTTTTACACACAATGCTCCGCCTCTCTGTACCCCTCCCCCAATCACACTACTGCCTTACACACACAATGCTCCGCCTCTCTGTACCCACCCCCGATCACACTGCTGCCTTATACACACACAATGCTCCGGCTTCCTGCTGCAGAACTGGAGACCACATACATTTTCTTGTGGCCTGGAGACCACTGGTTGGCTCTGCTGATCTGGAGCACCTGTGTACAGCTACATATCCATGTTCTATGTCCCACCTACACAAAGGGGCATTCACAGATATGCAGGTGAATTAGAGCCCCCCCCTCCCCCCATGGTAAGATCAGATATCATACGCAATACAGGGAGAGATCACCTTTCCCCCATCCTAGTGTAGAATGGATTACCTGTGACAGAGCTGGTGGCAGGCCGGGCATGCAGCGCCACGTCTGGCTGAGGGACAGCTTGTGGGTGCAGTCCTGGAACTTGCTGCAGCTTCTGTAGAGACATGACGGACTGGCTGGTCTCCGCTGGCGAGGAAGGGATGAGCAGAGATTGCTGCGAAGGGACGGAAGTAGGAGGCAAGTGAGGAGGTCGGATCTTTTCCGCCATCAGTTGTTCCTTGATCTTATTGATTAACACCAGGTTATCCAACTAAGCAAAGAGCAGAAGAGTTAGGGTGACCTCGGACAGGATGGGAGATCAACTGCATACACAACAGTGACGGACAAGGACGGGCAGGAAGGGTCAGGACAAGGACGGGCAGGAAGGGTCAGGACAAGGACGGGCAGGAAGGGTCAGGACAAGGACGGGCAGGAAGGGTCAGGACAAGGACGGGCAGGAAGGGTCAGGACACACAGCTATGACAAGGACAGGCAGGAAGGGTCAGGACACACAGATATGACAGGGACTGATCCCAGCTATACTATGGTGGTCATCCCTCCATATCAATACCTGTACAGTGTGATGGTAGCAGGCTGATGTGTGAATTCACAGAAAATCAACTTTAGAAATGTTCAAACTGCCATATGTGGGTTACCCAATCAGAGGGAAGAACTGCCAGATGCAGGGTGACCCAATCATTAAAAGGGAAAAAATTCCTGATGAGGGGACATCCAATCAGAGGGAAGAACTTCCAGATGCGGGTCACCCAATCACCATAGGGAAGAACTTCCAGATATGGGGTCACCCAATCACCATAGGGAAGAATTGTCTCTGACATGAACGGACCCTGCTCTGGCCTCCCATAGGCTGACTGCCGGGCTTCATTCTATGACTTCACACAGCAAATGCCACCTCATCACAAAGAATGACAGCATGGAGGATGCAGCACAGGAGAAGCTCCCCCCCCCCCCTCCGGAACTAAATTAAATTGATATTAAAGGCAAGTTAAAAAAAAAATAAAAAAAAAACGCACAACATACATGTTACAATTACCGGCTCTGTAATGGTTTTGCACAGAGCAGTCCCGATCCTCCTCTTCTCAGGTCCCCCGCCGCCACACCAGGTCCCTCCCTCCTGCTGAGTGCCCCTATAGCAGGCTCGCTCCCGAGCTGCTGTACTGGGCACATTCACACACTAAGAGTCTTGGCTCGGCCCTGTCCCCTTTCTCTTCTGATTGGTTCACTGGCTAAGACTGACAGAAGCGAGTCCCCGGAGGGTCAAGTCTCTTGCGCTGGATCACAATTGGGGGGGGGGTTGCGCACAGGTGAGCCGTTACAACAACTTGAATTGGGCTATGGGAGGACCAACAAAAACACAGCGCCCAACACCAGTGTAACTTACCCTGCTCCTAATGAGTCAAAAAGCCCACAGCAACTAGCCAAACTAATGATCAGCCCAAATCCTAATCTGCAATAATGCAACTATGGGGGACCAGAGAGGGCGCTCTCCTGAATCATTGAAAAACAAAGGCAAGGACAAGAGAGTGTAAAATCCCATAGTGTTGTATATTAAGAAGGAAGCATTTATGAAATAAATAAAATTGCACTCACATGTGGCGGGCAGAACAGTCCATGTCTCCTGGAAGGTGGAAGTGATGAAGTGTGAACCAGGACCCCTGCCTTGGTCACCGGTAAGGGGATGAGAGCACACTGGTGATGGAATAAAGCCGCTGTCACTGGAGGAACACGGTCACCGATGCAGCACCCTGGAGGAGGAGGCTGCCTGACGTAGCCGATGTTCATATGCACAGGAGGATACAGCAACGCGTTTGCAAGCTTCTTCCTCAGCCTAAGCTGGGAAACGCATTTATGTAACGTACTGCGCATGAGAACATCGGTTATATCAGACAGCCTCCAACTCCGGGGGCTTGGTTCACACTTTATCACTCCGGGGCTTCCAGGAGATACGGGTTGTTCTGCCCACATGTGAGTGCAATTTTATTCATTTCATAAATGATTTCTGCTTAATGTACGGCACTATGGGGGTCACACGCTACTCTCTCCTGTTTACAGTCCGTCTGGCACTCAGCCGCCTGCCCTGTCATAGGAACCATCGTCCCATCTGGATCATTCATTAGGGTAGGCAATGCGAATGGCCACATCTGTCCTCCTGTCTTTCTTGGCTTGTTTCTTCTGGTGAACTATAAATTCTCATCTGCTCCAGCCAAGCGCCACAGTGAAGCCATGAGGAGCCCTAATGCTGCAGTGTGAGCAGAAGACGGGACCTACATGATGGCACATGGACAGACAGCCAACCATGTGTGTATATACACAGAGGTATGGAAAAGAATCCCACCCCCTTTAAAATAAGCCCATTGTGTTGCTTTGCAGCCTATAATGAAGACAGACACCGTTTTTGCTTTATCCAGCTGCATTTACTGCATGCAGCTTATACCATCCAACAGAAAAAATAAATAACAGAATCACTGAGTTGGAAAAGGGATCACTCACCCCCCCCCCCCCCCAAATGACTTGTAAACTCAATCAGGTGTAGCTATTCACCTTCTCATTGGCACAAAAAGACATGTGACTTTCACCTGTGATCAGATGCAGTCATTTTGATTAGCTAAGCATGAAAAGGGCTTTCCTGGAGCATTTCCGTCCCTGCTAGTGCAGCTGAAGCAAACAATCCCCTATGGGATAAGGACAGGCACAAGTCAGGAGATGTATAAAAAAGGCTTTATCAATGCCTAGAAGCAGAGTAAAGTCTATTATCAAGAAGTGGGAGACTATCACACAGGGTACAACACAGACCCCCCCCCCCCCCCCGGATCAGGACGTTGCTCCAAAAGGGAGGAAACTAGTCAGAGAGGCCACCAAGAGGCCTTCAAAAACTGACAAAGAGTGGTCATTGTGTGACACCAATGTCACCAATTCTCCACAAATGTGGCTTGTATGAGGGGAGGGATGCAAGAAGAAAGCCACTCCTCAAGAAAGGCCAGGTCATCACCGCTGAGCTTTACCAAAACGCACCGTGAGGATTCTGAGCTCACATGGAGAAAGGTGCACTGGTCAGAGGAGTCTAAAATGGAATGATTTATCCTCAACACCAAATGATACGTCTGGCGGAAATCCGTCCAAATAACACCATTCCTACGGTAAAGCATGGAGGGGGGGGGGGGCAGATCTTGGTATGGGGGTGGGTAATATCCTGGTATGTGGTATGGGGGGGTGATATTATTCTGATATGGGGGGTGGTAGTATCCTGGTATGGGGGGGTGGTATTATCCTGGTATGGGGGGGTGGTATTATCCTGGTATGGGGGGGTGGTATTATCCTGGTATGGGGGGGGTGGTATTATCCTGGTATGGGGGGTGGTATTATCCTGGTATGGGGGGGGTGGTATTATCCTGGTATGGGGGTTTTTTATCTGCAGCAGGGACTGGATCACTTGTCAGGATAGAAGGAAAAATGGATGGGGCAAAATACTGTCACATTCTTGTGGAAAATGTGCAAGTTGTGACTGGGAAGAAGGTTTCCCTTCCACAGCACAAAGCAACAATGAGCACACAGTGGTGGGCCAACCGCTTACACTGCGCTTTACAACTTATGGATAAACAGTACAATTACAATACACTTTAATACGGTAGGAATCAGAGGGCTCTGCTCCTTAGAGCTTACAATCTGAGAGTATAAGATGCAAGCTGGATAAAACAAAAACTGTGTCTGTCTTCATTTCAGGCTGCAAAGCAACAAAATGGGATTGTTTTTAAAAGGGTGGGGGGATTATTTTCTATACATACTGTAGAGTCATGAAATGTAAACAGCTGAATGATGATCCCTTTTATCCCCTCCCTCCCCAGGACAAAGTGTCACTGTCCACCAACGTTCTTCAGCCTTCACACTGAAGTCACACTGACCTTCCCCCTCTAGTTCACAAACCCCTCTCCTCCCTGTCTAAGATGACCTTCACCCTCAAGCTATCCGTCTCACTCTACTCCCGCTCCAAGCTGTCCCCCTTTCCTCCCGCTCCAAGCTGTCTCCCCAAGCTGTCCCCCTTTCCTCCCGCTCCAAGCCGTCTCCCTTTCCTCCCTCCTCGAGCCGCCCCCCTCTCCTCCCTCCCCGAGCCGTCCCCCTCTCCTCCCTCCCCGAGCCGTCCCCCTCTCCTCCCTCCCCGAGCCGTCCCCCTCTCCTCCCTCCCCGAGCCGTCCCCCTCTCCTCCCTCCCCGAGCCGTCCCCCTCTCCTCCCTCCCCGAGCCGCCCCCTCTCCTCCCTCCCCGAGCCGCCCCCCTCTCCGAGCCGCCCCCCTCTCCTCCCTCCCCGAGCCGCCCCCCTCTCCTCCCTCCCCGAGCCGCCCCACTCTCCTCCCTCCCCGAGCCGCCCCACTCTCCTCCCTCCCCGAGCCGCCCCACTCTCCTCCCTCCCCGAGCCGCCCCACTCTCCTCCCTCCCCGAGCCGTCCCCCTCTCCTCCCTCCCCGAGCCTTCCCCCTCTCCTCCCTCCCCGAGTCGTCCCCCTCTCCTCCCGCTCCAAGCTGGCCTTCTCCCGCTCCAAGCTGGCCTTCTCCCGCTCCAAGCTGGCCTTCTCCCGCTCCAAGCTGGCCTTCTCCCGCTCCACACTCTCAAAGCTGTCAGTATCTTTCTGTCTGCTCTACTTATCACTGGTTTCCATACCCCCAACCGACCAGTCTGGTCATCCTACAATTAGACTGAACGCATCTGGGGGTGGGGGTGGGGTCTCTTTTCTTATTCCGGACTGAACAGCTCTGCAAAAACTGTTGGTGACTTCTGATTGCTGGCTATGACTTATAAAGGGTGCAGACTACCAGACAGGGCCAACTTTATGGGTAGCGGATAATCGGCATGCATTATAACATTAGTAAATATCTGTAGCTAAAGCGTGAATTATGCAATACATCGAGTTATCAATCGATGACTAATGATAAATGCAAAACAATGACCATGTCACACATCTCATCTCCCCAGACCATTAGGTAGTGGCTGTGATCAGCACTTATGAGTGGTGGTGAGATTTGGTGGCTGTCTGACTGGCTGGCTGTAGTGGGGGCTCCCGCCTTGTACCCGGGATGGACACCCCGCTGTCTTCTTCCTGTACACATCTCCCCGGCTCGGTAACATTTGTGATATAATGATACATAGGATGAGGCGACTCCTGCCGCAGGCTGTACAGTAGCAGGAAGCAAAGGTTAAAGGTCATTGAACAAGTCTCACCTGGCTGGGCATCGCTGGAGGTGGAGGCCAAAAATAGGGATTGTTAAAGCGCGGTTCGGCCATCCTGCAAGAAGGAAAGAAAGTTATGGCTCTGGCTGGAGGATGATCAGCGTCATGTACAGGAATGAAGCCGGTCACATAAGCAATATATTGGCATTTCATTGTATTAGATGGTGAGTGAGAGCGGCCGGCCAGCGCTCCGAGTGTCAGCACACAGGCCAAGCTCTTTATTGGTGGAGCAGAACACGCGGGTCATCCAATGGACAGCATTACACTTCCATCTGCACTCCAGACCCGGGTGAGACATACAGAGGAGGAGAGGAGACGACCTGAAAGTCTATCACTTCCAACACAGCCACCAGCAATGCTAAGAGAGGCATCGAGGCCTACCGGACTGGGGAGAGAAGAGTGTGAGCTCAGCAGACAAGTCTATACAGTATATATATATATATATATATATGAAGCACCAACATTGATTGCAGAGCTGTGCTATTAGCAATACATCACCCATAGCATATACATGGTTGTGTGACCCAAAATCTTACCACCTAGACCAGCCTTTCTCAACCTTTTCAACACAGAGGAACCCTTGAAATAGTTCTCCGGTCTTGGGGGACCCTCTGCTAAAAATTAGAACTCTACAACTCATGATACATTAGTGTGATGGTCATTGGGGAGAACGGTCCTCACACTTGTGGTCATTGGGAAGAACGGTCCTCACACTTGTGGTCATTGGGAAGAACGGTCCTCACACTTGTGGTCAGTGGGAAGAATTAGCTCTTTACAGATCCCTAAAAAGATCAATGGTGTCCGTGGGAACTTATCTGAGAGGCAGAAATTGCCCAATTCTGAAGGAACCCCTACAACCTCTGGAGGAACCCTGGTTGAGAATCACTGACCTAGACAGTAAAAGGTACAGAAGGTTCAGCCTCTGATAGCTGAAGACGGATGTTGGAGGAGCAGAAAACGTGACAGCAAAGCGCACTATGGGGGTTGTTTACTAAAGGCTAATCCACTTTTAAGTGCAGTCGCTGTAAATCTGAGGGGTAGATCTGAAATGAGGGGAAGCTCTGCTGATTTTATCATCCAATCATGCGCAAGCTAAAATGCTGTTTTTTACCTTCCCTGCATGTCCCCCTCGGATCTACAGCGACTCCCCTTCCAAGTGCACTTGTAGTGCAAAGTGGATTTGCCTTCAGTAAATAACCCCCCCATGTGTTTAATCCGAGGAGCCAACGTTCTACAGAGAGCTTCACCTGTCCGAGGAGACCCAGGAGGTCAGAGGAGGAGAATAAAGGGTCATATGGGCCATACACCCCCCTACCGAGACAGAGCTGAGCCATACACCCCACTACCCAGACAGAGCTGGGCCATACACCCCACTACCCAGACAGAGCTGGGCCATACACCCCACTACCCAGACAGAGCTGGGCCATACACCCCACTACCCAGACAGAGCTGGGCCATACACCCCACTACCCAGACAGAGCTGGGCCATACACCCCACTACCCAGACAGAGCTGGGCCATACACCCCACTACCCAGACAGAGCTGGGCCATACACCCCACTACCCAGACAGAGCTGGGCCATACACCCCACTACCCAGACAGAGCTGGGCCATACACCCCACTACCCAGACAGAGCTGGGCCATACACCCCACTACCCAGACAGAGCTGGGCCATACACCCCACTACCCAGACAGAGCTGGGCCATACACCCCACTACCCAGACAGAGCTGGGCCATACACCCCACTACCCAGACAGAGCTGGGCCATACACCCCACTACCCGAGACAGAGCTGGGCCATACACCCCACTACCCAGACAGAGCTGGGCCATACACCCCACTACCCAGACAGAGCTGGGCCATACACCCCACTACCCGAGACAGAGCTGGGCCATACACCCCACTACCCAGACAGAGCTGGGCCATACACCCCACTACCCAGACAGAGCTGGGCCATACACCCCACTACCCGAGACAGAGCTGAGCCATACACCCCACTACCCGAGACAGAGCTGAGCCATACACCCCACTACCCGAGACAGAGCTGAGCCATACACCCCACTACCCGAGACAGAGCTGAGCCATACACCCCACTACCCGAGACAGAGCTGAGCCATACACCCCACTACCCGAGACAGAGCTGAGCCATACACCCCACTACCCGAGACAGAGCTGAGCCATACACCCCACTACCCGAGACAGAGCTGGGCCATACACCCCCCCTACCGAGACAGAGCTGGGCCATACACCCCACTACCCGAGACAGAGCCGGGCCATACACCCCACTACCCGAGACAGAGCCGGGCCATACACCCCACTACCCGAGACAGAGCTGGGCCATACACCCCCCTACCCAGACAGAGCTGGGCCATACACCCCACTACCAAGTCGGAGGAGAGCTGGGCCATACACCCCACTACCAAGTCGGAGGAGAGCTGGGCCATACACCCCACTACCAAGACAGAGTACAGGTCATTTTATTATTTATAGCAGCACAATTATTTTTTTCACTTCACTCCCACATGTGAACGAAGCGTGACCATCCAATGACCAATACCAAGTGCCCAATACATACACAGGAACAAAAGACGCAGCATTATGAAGGTGAACCCTAGAAATCAGAATATCATACTGTATGGATCATACTAGGTGCAACGGGGGTCAATCTGCGTGCACGTCCGATGGGCGCCATTCTGGGTGCACGTCCGATGGGCGCCATTCTGGGTGCACGTCCGATGGGCGCCATTCTGGGTGCATGTCTGATGGAGGTCAATCTAAGTACAGATGTGGGTCCTTCTGGGTGTGGCGATCACTGATGTGTAGATGATATCAACACGCATACTGCCTTGATCAGGCATTAGGATTTAATCAGTCCACCCCTCGGGCCATTAATCAGAAGCTCAGAACACAAGTAGAATTTGTAGTACAATCCATGGTTCCTCATATACATGGACATATCCCCTGCGTTCCATAGTGTAAGAATATCTCCAGAGTGGGTCTGTGCGGTAGGCCTGGGCCAGCAGTGAAGGCGTTAATCCAGAGATGAGGCTTTCTGAGGAATGCTATGAAAGCCGCTGTTTATTTTTAGTCAGATATGAAGATCTCAGCAGGTTCCAGGGTCAGTTCCTGCTCCTCCGGGCCTCACACAAAAAGCGGGCCCAATCCTGCCTCTGCCAGAGAAATGCACGGCTTAACCCTCAGCGTTCCGAGCCATGGAGGGGATCTGATGACTGAGAGAAATAGAGGATACAACCAGAATATAGATCTCACATCTACAGAGCTCTCTATACCAGAAAAGAGGACCTGGAGACATTCCTGGAGGTCACTCAAATAATTAGAGCTGAAAGAACGCTGTCTGAAGGTGTCCATAGACATGTCAGAGGATAACCTTCTCAGGTAGAATCACCCGGGTTGTTCTTTCCTAACCAATCACTACCGCCAACTGATTTTTACAGATTGATGACCAGTATAAAGACAGCAACTACAACAGACCAACAACGTCACAAATCAAAACCGGCTGAATGCAAACAGTTCTAGGATTAGCAACACAAATCTGTAATTGGATGCCCACCATCTATATGGAGAATAATACCAGGAGCCAGACAAACCATCCACCATCTTCCCCAATGTTCCCAGTGGAAGCCACACTCCCCGACTACACAAAAGGTACCCCCCCCCCCCCGAGATTCTACAGACTGGGCCTCAACTTCTCTGCTCATTTCTGGGGCCCTTCTATACACTGAAGATCCCAGACTAACCAGGGAAATATGGGAGCTGCCATTGGTGACATATCCTTCCAGAAATGCTACTTGTCTGGCTGTGACCTGAAACACGGAGGCAGATGAGGACTTTGTCTGGTCTGCATACGTAGTGTGGGTCAGTGACACAAAGTACTACATTCGTAGTGATGAAGGAAAGGGAGGTGTTTGTAGTTCAAGTCAGGAGAGCAGCCTAGAATGCCCCTCTATAGATACAGTGCAATGAGCGTTGTCACCCTAGGTCAGGAGGGGAGTCACTGGCAAGATTGCCAGGTAATAAAAGGAAAAATAGTTTGAAAATGGGAAACTAATGCAGCCACCACATCTAAAGAGTGGTATGATATTTCTGTTCTTGGGTTAAAAGCTGAGCCTATAGAACAGGAGATGTGCTGCCATCTAAATACAGAGAATTCTCATGAAGGAAGAGCAGTAGTTCAGCTCCTCAGCACAGACAACACAATGATTTCCGTGGCTGGTCAACGAGGCCCAGAAAATCAATAACAGCCGGTGTATCCCACGTGACTCCCCAGGTCTGTCTGAGTATAGCCAGGGCTGGGAGAAGCCTTAGTCATGTCAAAAAGTGCTGACCTCACATTCTGCAGAAAACAATGACAATCTATTAATGGGCTGCGTGTTGTCCTACAGATCAGCGTGATATCCGCCTGGAAAGATGACTCCGGTCATACAGATTGGTGTGGCCACCGGGGCCTACACGCGACCCAAGCCACCGGGGCCTACACGCCACCCGCGCCTACACGCCACCCAAGCCACCCGGGCCTACACGCGCCTCAAGCCACCCGGGCCTACACGCGCCTCAAGCCACCCGGGCCTACACGCGCCTCAAGCCACCCGGGCCTACACGCGCCTCAAGCCACCCGGGCCTACACGCGCCTCAAGCCACCCGGGCCTACACGCGCCTCAAGCCACCCGGGCCTACACGCGCCTCAAGCCACCCGGGCCTACACGCGCCTCAAGCCACCCGGGCCTACACGCGCCTCAAGCCACCCGGGCCTACACGCGCCTCAAGCCACCCGCGCCTACACGCGCCTCAAGCCACCCGCGCCTACACGCGCCTCAAGCCACCCGCGCCTACACGCGCCTCAAGCCACCCGCGCCTACACGCGCCTCAAGCGACCCTCATTTAAAAACCAGAAGTGACCCCAATCTAAAAACCAGAAGTGTTCAAGGCCTGCACACCAGAATGGGCCCATGTCTTGTGTAAAAACTGCTCTAGATACTTTAGTAGCTCCTACCATGAGTAAAAATCCTGATTACAATTAGCTGTGGAATGGAGTTTGCCACATGCACTTGGAATATAACAATCAGGGAAGGCTACAAGGGAAGAGAATACGGCACTAACAGAACTTTCCACCTCGGTATGGAAAAAACAAAATTATATTTTTTGTAACAAAACTGCAGCATCAAAGACCCCTGTGTAGCTTCGCCATATTACTATAAATAATTGGATTTCACCTTCAGGGGTGCTTTGTTATTACGGTCCGCACAAGAGAACCACCGGGGGTTGCATGAATGCCGGTAGATTTTACATGACAGGTGCCCAAAACCAACGGCTTTGACATGTCAGAGAACATATAGATAACATGCAATCCCAAGGATGAGAAAGGCTGGCCAGTATACAATCGTAGCTGCAGAAGTATCATTGATAGACACAGGCAATGGGACATTTCTTCAATGGAGGGGGAGAGAGGAGAAGGATATAGATATATAAACCTCTTCCCATTGCTGCAATCCCCCACCTGAGAAGAGTCGCCCACAACATTCACACCCAAGATACACCAAAACACTGGCGCAGACCCCTCTCTTCAAGCCACACCACCCCGGTACCACAGCATGGACAACTGGAGGACATCAACCGTCACTGAAAAGTACAGAACATGACCATGTAACCAACTGTCCACATGTTTGGTCTGGTATTGGGTAGTTTAGGGGACCACAGCTTTATCAATCCTTTGGATTTCTATTGGTCCCAATGAGGACACACGTATAGGGTGAGATGTACCCCCACTGCCGGTTATCTCTCCTGAACAGAACGTATGGATCTCCCCCTTCCCTACTCTATCCAAAAACGAAGAGAACCGTCCTATACCCAAACACATTGACAGAGTAGTGACAGAACCTCGATGCTGGGATACATTGTGGGAGGCAGACACGGCAGGACACCTGTCTGAAATTCGGGACTGTCCCAACTAATCCGGGACCGCTGGTAACTATGTAAAGTCCATCTATATCCATGCTACGTTTGTATAGAGTAGGGAAGGATAAGACTCCTGGTCAGCTTTTACTACAGTCAGATTCCTTCTCATCCTGTTTGGTAGAAAGGTTGTCCCCCGGGAAAAAAAAGTGAGGAGAAATCTCTCCATTAGAAGCCGGCATTGCAGGAAGACCTGTCAAGGGTTCCAACCTTTCCACATTCAAACAGTTTGGGGTGTGGGTACACTTTGTACTACTCTAGGAGAAGTCTAAATATCATGGCTTCCTTCCAAGATCAAAGCCAGATCTTTCCCCAGGGGTTGGGGACACACTCAGCGCCAAAATATATGTTCTGTCCTCAGCACCTAAAGCCCCCCAGTCTTCCTAGACAGAGGTCAGCGATATCCAGGGGGACGTTCCATACATTGGTTTTGGGGTTTCAGGAGGAAATCTGCATCCACCACTGTGGAAAGACATCCATGACGAAGCTCAGAGGTAGCAATACATCGAGGTCTTCACGTTCTTTGACCAACAGCCAGCAATCAGATTGAAGTCTTCCCTGGACAATGACGGCTGGAATGTGAAAGTTTGCTGGCTGAGGGTGAGTGACTGTTCTTCAGGCTGATACTGTGACACCCCAAGTCTGGCCCCCGGGCTGGGGCCACAAAGTCATGTCCTATGACATGAAATATACAGCCAAAGTAAATGGAGGGCCATTGCCAGTATTCTCCAACTGGTCAGCAAGGCTGCTAGACTGGACTGACTGCTACCTGAACTCTGAATGGATTTGTCTGTCCCTGCTTCATTCCTAATAATGAAGAGTACCAAGTACCCCCGGATCTTCCTCAAGGCCACCAATCAAAGTCAATCCTGGAAGGTGATGGCAAGAACTGGAATCTGGATGACAGTTGTGAGAAAATCTCAATGGTTCTCAAGGAGGACCCTACAGTCACCATCTCCACAATACCACAGAGATCTGCCGGCGATCCCCCACAATCCCACAGAGATCTGCCGGAGATCCCCCACAATACCACAGAGATCTGCCGGAGATCCCCCACAATACCAGAGATGTGCCGGCGATCCCCCACAATACCAGAGATCTGCCGGAGATCCCCCACAATACCAGAGATGTGCCGGCGATCCCCCACAATACCAGAGATCTGCCGGAGATCCCCCACAATACCAGAGATGTGCCGACGATCCCCCACAATACCAGAGATGTGCCGACGATCCCCCACAATACCAGAGATGTGCCGGAGATCCCCCACAATACCAGAGATCTGCTGGCGATCCCCCACAATACCAGAGATGTGCCGGCGATCCCCCACAATACCAGAGATGTGCCGGCGATCCCCCACAATACCAGAGATGTGCCGACGATCCCCCACAATACCAGAGATGTGCTGACGATCCCCCACAATACCAGAGATGTGCCGGAGATCCCCCACAATACCAGAGATGTGCCGACGATCCCCCACAATACCAGAGATGTGCCGGAGATCCCCCACAATACCAGAGATCTGCTGGCGATCCCCCACAATACCAGAGATGTGCCGGCGATCCCCCACAATACCAGAGATGTGCCGGCGATCCCCCACAATACCAGAGATGTGCCGACGATCCCCCACAATACCAGAGATGTGCTGACGATCCCCCACAATACCAGAGATGTGCCGGAGATCCCCCACAATACCAGAGATCTGCTGGCGATCCCCCACAATACCAGAGATCTGCCGGAGATCCCCCACAATACCAGAGATGTGCCGGCGATCCCCTACAATACCAGAGATGTGCCGGCGATCCCCCACAATACCAGAGATGTGCCGGCGATCCCCCACAATACCAGAGATGTGCCGGCGATCCCCCACAATACCAGAGATGTGCCGACGATCCCCCACAATACCAGAGATGTGCTGACGATCCCCCACAATACCAGAGATGTGCCGGCGATCCCCCACAATACCAGAGATGTGCCGACGATCCCCCACAATACCAGAGATGTGCTGACGATCCCCCACAATACCAGAGATGTGCCGACGATCCCCCACAATACCAGAGATGTGCTGACGATCCCCCACAATACCAGAGATGTGCCGGCGATCCCCCACAATACCACAGAGATCTGCCGGCGATCCCCCACAATACCACAGAGATCTGCCGGCGATCCCCCACAATACCACAGAGATCTGCCGGAGATCCCCCACAATACCAGAGATGTGCTGACGATCCCCCACAATACCAGAGATGTGCCGACGATCCCCCACAATACCAGAGATGTGCCGACGATCCCCCACAATACCAGAGATGTGCCGACGATCCCCCACAATACCAGAGATGTGCCGACGATCCCCCACAATACCACAGAGATCTGCCGGCGATCCCCCACAATACCACAGAGATCTGCCGGCGATCCCCCACAATACCAGAGATGTGCTGACGATCCCCCACAATACCAGAGATCTGCCGGCGATCCCCCACAATACCAGAGATGTGCTGACGATCCCCCACAATACCAGAGATCTGCCAGCGATCCCCCACAATACCAGAGATGTGCCGACGATCCCCCACAATACCAGAGATGTGCCGACGATCCCCCACAATACCAGAGATCTGCCGGCAATCCCCCACAATACCACAGAGATCTGCCGGCGATCCCCCACAATGCCAGAGATCTGCTGGCGATCCCCCACAATACCACAGAGATCTCCCGGTGATCCCATACAATACCACAGAGATCTGCCAGCGATCCCCCACAATACCACAGAGATCTGCCGGCGATCCCCCACAATACCACAGAGATCTGCCGGCGATCCCCCACAATACCACAGAGATCTGCCGGCGATCCCCCACAATACCACAGAGATCTCCCAGCGATCCCCCACAATACCACAAAAATCTGCCGGCGATCCCCCACAATACCACAGAGATCTCCCAGCGATCCCCCACAATACCACAGAGATCTGCCGGCGATCCCCCACAATACCACAGAGATCTGCCGGCAATCCCCCACAATACCACAGAGATCTGCCGGCGATCCCCCACAATACCACAAAAATCTGCCGGCGATCCCCCACAATACCACAAAAATCTGCCGGCGATCCCCCACAATACCACAAAAATCTGCCGGCGATCCCCCACAATACCACAAAAATCTGCCGGCGATCCCCCACAATACCAGAGAGATCTGCCGGCGATCCCCCACAATACCACAAAAATCTGCCGGCGATCCCCCACAATACCACAAAAATCTGCCGGCGATCCCCCACAATACCAGAGAGATCTGCCGGTGATCCCCCTCAATACCACAGGATTAGTACATAGCCCCCCACAGATGTCCGTGTCCCCCCAGATTCCAGTCTCTATACACCTAGTATTAGTACATAGCCCCCCACAGATGTCTGTGTCCCCCCACATTCCAGTCTCTATACACCTAGTATTAGTATATAGCCCCCCCCCCCAGATGTCCGTGTCCCCCCAGAGTCCAGTCTCTATACTCCTAGTATTAATATATAGCCCCCCCAGATGTCCGTGTTCCCCCAGAGTCCAGTCTATATACTCCTAGTATTAGTATATAGCTCCCCCCCCAGAGTCCAGTCTCTATACTCCTAGTATTAGTATATAGCCCCCCCCCACAGATGTCCGTGTCCCCCCAGAGTCCAGTCTCTATACACATATACAGATATGAATGGTACGGCCGGCATTGTACGTCACGTTTCTGTTGCCGGTGTTTTGGTAAATCGGATCCTCTGCATCAGTGACACCACGAGAAGCAATTAGAAATAAAAAGGAGTAGAAAGTTGTAGCAGGCCGGAGAGAAATGATGAAAAACCTCCACAAAGAAAGCGCCTCGTCGCTCTGCATCCCTCCGCCAGACATCCTCCGACACACACCGGCCACAAGTGGCTCTGCCTTCTTCTCAGAAAAGGGGCCCCTAACCCCAACTAATGAAAAAAAAACCTGGAGAGGAAGAGGCCCGTCGTTATAGCAACAGCAGTCCCACGTTTTAGCAGCAGCGGCGGCAGCGAAGGCCACAGCCATGTACAATCTTCCACCACAAAGAGGGAGCAATGAAAGGGCCCCCCTGTCTGTGCAGCGCTGGAGCTCTATGAAGAAAAGCAGCATCAATATTAATAAATGACGCCTCGGTGCGGAGGATGGGAGAGCTCTGCACCACTCCGTTCAATGCCGGGAATTCACCAATACAGGGGAGCCAGAGGAGGGTCTCCGAGCAACGAGGACCTATCTCTAATAGAAGGGGGGTCTCCACTGGGGGCCTGTCTAATGTCTGATAGAAGGGGGTCTCCACCGAGGGCCTGTCTAATGTCTGATAGAAGGGGGTCTCCACCAACGAGGGCCTGTCTAATCTCTAATAGAAGGGGGTCTCCACTGAGGACCTGTCTACACTCTGATAGAAGGGGTTCTCCACCAACGAGGGCCTGTCTAATCTCTGATAGAAGGGGTCTCCACCAACGAGGGCCTGTCTAATCTCTGATAGAAGGGGGTCTCCACCAACGAGGGCCTGTCTAATCTCTGATAGAAGGGGGTCTCCACCAACGAGGGCCTGTCTACTCTCTAATAGAAGGGGGTCTCCACCAACGAGGGCGTGTCTAATCTCTGATAGAAGGGGGTCTCCACTGAGGGCCTGTCTACTCTCTGATAGAAGGGGGTCTTCACCAACGAGGGCCTGTCTAATCTCTAATAGAAGGGGGTCTCCACCAACAAGGACCTGTCTAATCTCTAATAGAAGGGGGTCTTCACCAAGGGCCTGTCTAATCTCTGATAGAAGGGGGTCTCCACCAAGGGCCTGTCTAATCTCTGATAGAAGGGGGTCTCCACCAACGAGGGCCTGTCTACTCTCTGATAGAAGGGGGTCGCCACCAACGAGGGCCTGTCTAATCTCTGATAGAAGGGGGTCGCCACCAACGAGGGCCTGTCTAATCTCTAATAGAAGGGGGTCTTCACCAAGGGCCTGTCTAATCTCTGATAGAAGGGGGTCTCCACCAACGAGGGCCTGTCTAATCTCTGATAGAAGGGGGTCGCCACCAACGAGGGCCTGTCTAATCTCTAATAGAAGGGGGTCTCCACTGAGGGCCTGTCTACTCTCTGATAGAAGGGGGTCTCCACCGAGGGCCTGTCTACTCTCTGATAGAAGGGGGTCTCCACCAACGAGGGCCTGTCTAATCTCTGATAGAAGGGGGTCTCCACCAACGAGGGCCTGTCTAATCTCTGATAGAAGGGGGTCTCCACCAACGAGGGCCTGTCTACTCTCTGATAGAAGGGGGTCTCCGAACAAGGACCTGTCTAATGTCTAATAGAAGGGGGTCTCCGAACAAGGACCTGTCTAATGTCTAATAGAAGGGGGTCTCCACTGAGGACCTGTCTAATCTCTAATAGAAGGTGGTCTCCGAACAACGGGGACCTGTCTAATCTCTGATAGAAGGGGGTCTCCACCAACGAGAACCTGTCTAATGTCTAATAGAAGGGGTCTCCACCAACGAGGGCCTGTCTACTCTCTGATAGAAGGGGGGTCTCCACCAATAAGGACCTGTCTAATCTCTGATAGAAGGGGGTCTCCACCAACGAGGGCCTGTCTACTCTCTGATAGAAGGGGGGTCTCCACCAATAAGGACCTGTCTAATCTCTGATAGAAGGGGGTCTCCACCAACGAGGGCCTGTCTACTCTCTGATAGAAGGGGGGTCTCCACCAATAAGGACCTGTCTAATCTCTGATAGAAGGGGGTCTCCACCAACGAGAACCTGTCTAATGTCTAATAGAAGGGGTCTCCACCAACGAGGGCCTGTCTACTCTCTGATAGAAGGGGGTCTCCACCAACGAGGGCCTGTCTAATCTCTGATAGAAGGGGGTCTCCACCAACGAGAACCTGTCTAATGTCTAATAGAAGGGGTCTCCACCAACGAGGGCCTGTCTACTCTCTGATAGAAGGGGGTCTCCACCAACGAGGGCCTGTCTAATCTCTGATAGAAGGGGGTCTCCGAACGAGGACCTGTCTAATCTCTAATAGAAGGGGGTCTCCACCAACGGGGACCTGTCTAATCTCTGATAGAAGGGGGTCTCCACCAACGGGGACCTGTCTAATGTCTAATAGAAGGGGTCTCCACCAACGAGGGCCTGTCTACTCTCTGATAGAAGGGGGTCTCCACCAACGGGGACCTGTCTAATCTCTGATAGAAGGGGGTCTCCACCAACAAGGACCTGTCTAATGTCTAATAGAAGGGGGTCTCCACTGAGGACCTGTCTAATCTCTAATAGAAGGTGGTCTCCGAACAACGGGGACCTGTCTAATCTCTAATAGAAGGGGGTCTCCACCAACGAGGGCCTGTCTAATCTCTAATAGAAGGGGGTCTCCACCAACGAGGGCCTGTCTAATCTCTAATAGAAGGGGGTCTCCACCAACGAGGGCCTGTCTAATCTCTAATAGAAGGGGGTCTCCGGCAACGAGGGCCTGTCGAATCTCTGATAGAAGGGGGTCTCCAAACAACAAGGACCTGTCTAATCTCTGATAGAAGGGGGGTCTCCGAACAACGAGGACCTGTCTTATCTCTAATAGAAGGGGGGTCTCCGAACAACGAGGACCTGTCTTATCTCTAATAGAAGGGGGGTCTCCGAGCAACGAGGGCCTGTCTAATGTGTAATAGAAGGGGGTCTCCACTGAGGGCCTGTCTAATCTCTGATAGAAGGGGCTCTCTGAGCAATGAGGACCTGTCTAATGTGTAATAGAAGGGGGTC
>NW_027507788.1:1360640-1564646 GCF_037356315.1 Lithobates pipiens
TAGTGGTGTGGAAGGGGCGGGTCCCTTGTGGTGTGGGAGGGGCGGGTCCTTTGTGGTGTGGGAGGGGCGGGTCCCTTGTGGTGTGGGAGGGGCGGGTCCTTTGTGGTGTGGGAGGGGCGGGTCCCTTGTGGTGTGGGAGGGGAGGGTCCCTTGTGGTGTGGGAGGGGAGGGTCCCTTGTGGTGTGCAAGGGGTGGGTCCCTTGTGGTGTGGGAGGGGAGGGTCCCTTGTGGTGTGCAAGGGGCGGGTCCTTTGTGGTGTGGGAGGGGCGGGTCCCTTGTGGTGTGGGAGGGGAGGGTCCCTTGTGGTGTGGAAGGGGCGGGTTCCTTGTGGTGTGGGAGGGGCGGGTCACTTGTGGTGTGGGAGGGGAGGGTCCCTTGTGGTGTGCAAGGGGCGGGTCCTTTGTGGTGTGGGAGGGGCGGGTCCCTTGTGGTGCCGGAGGGGAGGGTCCCTTGTGGTGTGGAAGGGGCGGGTTCCTTGTGGTGTGGGAGGGGCGGGTCACTTGTGGTGTGCGAGGGGCGGGTCCTTTGTGGTGTGGGAGGGGCGGGTCCCTTGTGGTGTGGAAGGGACGGGTCCCTTGTGGTGTGGGAGGGGCTGGTCCCTTGTGGTGTGGAAGGGGCGGGTCCCTTGTTGTGTGGGAGGGGAGGGTCCCTTGTGGTGTGGAAGGGGCAGTCCCTTGTGGTGTGGAAGGGGCAGTCCCTTGTGGTGTGGAAGGGGCGTGTCCCCTGTGGTGTGGGAGGGGCGGGTCCCTTGTGGTGTGGAAGGGGCGGGTCCCTTGTGGTGTGGAAGGGGCGTGTCCCCTGTGGTGTGGGAGGGGCGGGTCCCTTGTGGTGTGGAAGGGGCGGGTCCCTTGTGGTGTGGAAGGGGCGTGTCCCTTGTGGTGTGGAAGGGGCGGGTCCCTTGTGGTGTGGAAGGGGCGGGTCCCTTGTGGTGTGGAAGGGGCGGGTCCCTTGTGGTGTGGAAGGGGCGTGTCCCCTGTGGTGTGGGAGGGGCGGGTCCCTTGTGGTGTGGAAGGGGCGTGTCCCCTGTGGTGTGGGAGGGGCGGGTCCCTTGTGGTGTGGAAGGGGCGTGTCCCCTGTGGTGTGGGAGGGGCGGGTCCCTTGTGGTGTGGAAGGGGCGTGTCCCTTGTGGTGTGGAAGGGGCGGGTCCCTTGTGGTGTGGAAGGGGCGGGTCCCTTGTGGTGTGGAAGGGGCGTGTCCCCTGTGGTGTGGGAGGGGCGGGTCCCTTGTGGTGTGGAAGGGGCGTGTCCCCTGTGGTGTGGGAGGGGCGGGTCCCTTGTGGTGTGGAAGGGGCGTGTCCCTTGTGGTGTGGGAGGGGCGGGTCCCTTGTGGCATTGCAGGGGGAGCTTGATAGAATATATGACCTCTCCATTACCCATCTATATGGTCCGTTAATCCTTATAAACCATCATGGTCCCCTATAATCAGTAATAAATGACACCTCGTTATGTGTATAGAAGACGCCTGTCCACAGAATCCCTTCCCTCCAATCCTCACCATCATGGGGAAAGATCTGTCAGAGGATGTCGGGGAGAAGATTGGAGACCTGCACAAGGCTGGAATGGGCTACAAGACCATCAGCAAGAAGCTTGGTGAGAGGAGACGAGTGCCGGAGAGATTATTCACAAATGGAAGAAATACAAATTAACCATCAATTGTCCTCAGTCTGGAGCTCCATGGAAGATTTCTCCTCATGGGGTGAGGATGGTCATGAGAAAAGTGAGGACAGGTCCCCCTCCTCAGGAAGACACATGTACAGGTCCTCCTCCTCAGGAAGACACATGGGCAGGTCCCCCTCCTCAGGAAGACACATGTACAGGTCCTCCTCCTCAGGAAGACACATGTACGGGTCCCCCTCCTCAGGAAGACACATGTACAGGTCCCCCTCCTCAGGAAGACACATGTACAGGTCCTCCTCCTCAGGAAGACACATGTACAGGTCCCCTTCCTCAGGAAGACACATGTACAGGTCCCCTTCCTCAGGAAGACACATGTACGGGTCCCCCTCCTCAGGAAGACACATGGACAGGTCCTCCTCCTCAGGAAGACACATGTACGGGTCCCCCTCCTCAGGAAGACACATGGACAGGTCCTCCTCCTCAGGAAGACACATGTACAGGTCCCCTTCCTCAGGAAGACACATGTACAGGTCCCCCTCCTCAGGAAGACACATGTACAGGTCCTCCTCCTCAGGAAGACACATGTACAGGTCCCCTCCTCAGGAAGACACATGGACAGGTCCCCCTCCTCAGGAAGACACATGTACAGGTCCCCCTCCTCAGGAAGACACATGTACGGGTCCCCCTCCTCAGGAAGACACATGTACAGATCCCCCTCCTCAGGAAGACACATGTACGGGTCCCCCTCCTCAGGAAGACACATGGACAGGTCCTCCTCCTCAGGAAGACACATGTACGGGTCCCCTTCCTCAGGAAGACACATGTACAGGTCCCCTTCCTCAGGAAGACACATGTACGGGTCCCCCTCCTCAGGAAGACACATGGACAGGTCCTCCTCCTCAGGAAGACACATGTACAGGTCCCCCTCCTCAGGAAGACACATGTACAGATCCCCCTCCTCAGGAAGACACATGTACAGGTCCTCCTCCTCAGGAAGACACATGTACAGGTCCCCCTCCTCAGGAAGACACATGTACAGGTCCCCCTCCTCAGGAAGACACATGTACGGGTCCCCCTCCTCAGGAAGACACATGGACAGGTCCTCCTCCTCAGGAAGACACATGTACGGGTCCCCTTCCTCAGGAAGACACATGTACAGGTCCCCTTCCTCAGGAAGACACATGTACGGGTCCCCCTCCTCAGGAAGACACATGTACAGATCCCCCTCCTCAGGAAGACACATGTACAGGTCCTCCTCCTCAGGAAGACACATGTACAGGTCCCCCTCCTCAGGAAGACACATGTACAGGTCCCCCTCCTCAGGAAGACACATGTACGGGTCCCCCTCCTCAGGAAGACACATGTACAGATCCCCCTCCTCAGGAAGACACATGTACAGGTCCTCCTCCTCAGGAAGACACATGTACAGGTCCCCCTCCTCAGGAAGACACATGTACAGGTCCCCCTCCTCAGGAAGACACATGTACGGGTCCCCCTCCTCAGGAAGACACATGGACAGGTCCTCCTCCTCAGGAAGACACATGTACGGGTCCCCTTCCTCAGGAAGACACATGTACAGGTCCCCTTCCTCAGGAAGACACATGTACGGGTCCCCCTCCTCAGGAAGACACATGGACAGGTCCTCCTCCTCAGGAAGACACATGTACAGGTCCCTCTCCTCAGGAAGACACATGTACAGGTCCCCTTCCTCAGGAAGACACATGTACGGGTCCCCCTCCTCAGGAAGACACATGTACAGGTCCTCCTCCTCAGGAAGACACATGTACAGGTCCCCTTCCTCAGGAAGACACATGTACAGGTCCCCTTCCTCAGGAAGACACATGTACGGGTCCCCCTCCTCAGGAAGACACATGGACAGGTCCTCCTCCTCAGGAAGACACATGTACGGGTCCCCCTCCTCAGGAAGACACATGGACAGGTCCTCCTCCTCAGGAAGACACATGTACAGGTCCCCTTCCTCAGGAAGACACATGTACAGGTCCCCCTCCTCAGGAAGACACATGTACAGGTCCTCCTCCTCAGGAAGACACATGTACAGGTCCCCCTCCTCAGGAAGACACATGTACAGGTCCCCCTCCTCAGGAAGACACATGTACGGGTCCCCCTCCTCAGGAAGACACATGTACAGATCCCCCTCCTCAGGAAGACACATGTACGGGTCCCCCTCCTCAGGAAGACACATGGACAGGTCCTCCTCCTCAGGAAGACACATGTACGGGTCCCCTTCCTCAGGAAGACACATGTACAGGTCCCCTTCCTCAGGAAGACACATGTACGGGTCCCCCTCCTCAGGAAGACACATGGACAGGTCCTCCTCCTCAGGAAGACACATGTACGGGTCCCCTTCCTCAGGAAGACACATGTACAGGTCCCCTTCCTCAGGAAGACACATGTACGGGTCCCCCTCCTCAGGAAGACACATGGACAGGTCCTCCTCCTCAGGAAGACACATGTACAGGTCCCTCTCCTCAGGAAGACACATGTACAGGTCCCCTTCCTCAGGAAGACACATGTACGGGTCCCCCTCCTCAGGAAGACACATGTACAGGTCCTCCTCCTCAGGAAGACACATGTACAGGTCCCCTTCCTCAGGAAGACACATGTACAGGTCCCCTTCCTCAGGAAGACACATGTACGGGTCCCCCTCCTCAGGAAGACACATGGACAGGTCCTCCTCCTCAGGAAGACACATGTACGGGTCCCCCTCCTCAGGAAGACACATGGACAGGTCCTCCTCCTCAGGAAGACACATGTACAGGTCCCCTTCCTCAGGAAGACACATGTACAGGTCCCCCTCCTCAGGAAGACACATGTACAGGTCCTCCTCCTCAGGAAGACACATGTACAGGTCCCCCTCCTCAGGAAGACACATGTACAGGTCCCCCTCCTCAGGAAGACACATGTACGGGTCCCCCTCCTCAGGAAGACACATGTACAGATCCCCCTCCTCAGGAAGACACATGTACGGGTCCCCCTCCTCAGGAAGACACATGGACAGGTCCTCCTCCTCAGGAAGACACATGTACGGGTCCCCTTCCTCAGGAAGACACATGTACAGGTCCCCTTCCTCAGGAAGACACATGTACGGGTCCCCCTCCTCAGGAAGACACATGGACAGGTCCTCCTCCTCAGGAAGACACATGTACGGGTCCCCTTCCTCAGGAAGACACATGTACAGGTCCCCTTCCTCAGGAAGACACATGTACAGGTCCCCCTCCTCAGGAAGACACATGTACAGGTCCTCCTCCTCAGGAAGACACATGGACAGGTCCTCCTCCTCAGGAAGACACATGTACAGGTCCTCCTCCTCAGGAAGACACATGTACAGGTCCCCCTCCTCAGGAAGACACATGTACGGGTCCCCCTCCTCAGGAAGACACATGTACGGGTCCCCCTCCTCAGGAAGACACATGGACAGGTCCTCCTCCTCAGGAAGACACATATACGGGTCCCCTTCCTCAGGAAGACACATGTACAGGTCCCCTTCCTCAGGAAGACACATGGACAGGTCCCCCTCCTCAGGAAGACACATGTACAGGTCCCCCTCCTCAGGAAGACACATGTACAGGTCCCCCTCCTCAGGAAGACACATGTACAGGTCCCCCTCCTCAGGAAGACACATGTACAGGTCCCCCTCCTCAGGAAGACACATGTACAGGTCCCCCTCCTCAGGAAGACACATGTACAGGTCCTCCTCCTCAGGAAGACACATGTACAGGTCCCCCTCCTCAGGAAGACACATGGACAGGTCCTCCTCCTCAGGAAGACACATGTACAGGTCCCCCTCCTCAGGAAATCACATGTACAGGTCCCCCTCCTCAGGAAGACACATGGACAGGTCCTCCTCCTCAGGAAGACACATGTACAGGTCCTCCTCCTCAGGAAGACACATGTACAGGTCTCCCTCCTCAGGAAGACACATGTACAGGTCTCCCTCCTCAGGAAGACACATGGACAGGTCCTCCTCCTCAGGAAGACACATGTACAGGTCTCCCTCCTCAGGAAGACACATGTACAGGTCCCCCTCCTCAGGAAGACACATGTACAGGTCCTCCTCCTCAGGAAGACACATGTACAGGTCCTCCTCCTCAGGAAGACACATGTACAGGTCCCCCTCCTCGGGAAGACACATGTACAGGTCCCCCTCCTCAGGAAGACACATGTACAGGTCCTCCTCCTCAGGAAGACACATGTACAGGTCCTCCTCCTCAGGAAGACACATGTACAGGTCCTCCTCCTCAGGAAGACACATGTACAGGTCCCCCTCCTCAGGAAGACACATGTACAGGTCTCCCTCCTCAGGAAGACACATGTACAGGTCCTCCTCCTCAGGAAGACACATGTACAGGTCCTCCTCCTCAGGAAGACACATGTACAGGTCCTCCTCCTCAGGAAGACACATGTACAGGTCCTCCTCCTCAGGAAGACACATGTACAGGTCCTCCTCCTCAGGAAGACACATGTACAGGTCTCCCTCCTCAGGAAGACACATGTACAGGTCCTCCTCCTCAGGAAGACACATGTACAGGTCCTCCTCCTCAGGAAGACACATGTACAGGTCCTCCTCCTCAGGAAGACACATGTACAGGTCCTCCTCCTCAGGAAGACACATGTACAGGTCCCCCTCCTCAGGAAGACACATGTACAGGTCTCCCTCCTCAGGAAGACACATGGACAGGTCCGTCTGAAATCTGCCAATGAACATCTAAATGATTCAGAGAAGGATCGGGGGAGAAAGTTCTGTGGTCAGATGAGACCAAAATTGATCTCTTTGTCATCAACTCGACTCGCCGTGTTTGGAGGAAGAAAAATGGTGACTATGACCCTAAGAACACCATCCCTACAGTCACACACGGAGGTGGGAACATGAACACCATCCCTACAGTCACACACGGAGGTGGGAACATGAACACCATCCCTACAGTCACACACGGAGGTGGGAACATGAACACCATCCCTACAGTCACACACGGAGGTGGGAACATGAACACCATCCCTACAGTCACACACGGAGGTGGGAACATGAACACCATCCCTACAGTCACACACGGAGGTGGGAACATGAACACCATCCCTACAGTCACACACGGAGGTGGGAACATGAACACCATCCCTACAGTCACACACGGAGGTGGGAACATGAACACCATCCCTACAGTCACACACGGAGGTGGGAACATGAACACCATCCCTACAGTCACACACGGAGGTGGGAACATGAACACCATCCCTACAGTCACACACGGAGGTGGGAACATGAACACCATCCCTACAGTCACACACGGAGGTGGGAACATGAACACCATCCCTACAGTCACACACGGAGGTGGAAACATGAACACCATCCCTACAGTCACACACGGAGGTGGAACATGAACACCATCCCTACAGTCACACACGGAGGTGGGAACATGAACACCATCCCTACAGTCACACACGGAGGTGGGAACATGAACACCATCCCTACAGTCACACACGGAGGTGGGAACATGAACACCATCCCTACAGTCACACACGGAGGTGGGAACATGAACACCATCCCTACAGTCACACACGGAGGTGGGAACATGAACACCATCCCTACAGTCACACACGGAGGTGGGAACATGAACACCATCCCTACAGTCACACACGGAGGTGGGAACATGAACACCATCCCTACAGTCACACACGGAGGTGGGAACATGAACACCATCCCTACAGTCACACACAGAGGTGGAAACATGAACACCATCCCTACAGTCACACACGGAGGTGGAACATGAACACCATCCCTACAGTCACACACGGAGGTGGGAACATGAACACCATCCCTACAGTCACACACGGAGGTGGGAACATGAACACCATCCCTACAGTCACACACGGAGGTGGGAACATGAACACCATCCCTACAGTCACACACGGAGGTGGGAACATGAACACCATCCCTACAGTCACACACGGAGGTGGGAACATGAACACCATCCCTACAGTCACACACGGAGGTGGGAACATGAACACCATCCCTACAGTCACACACGGAGGTGGGAACATGAACACCATCCCTACAGTCACACACGGAGGTGGGAACATGAACACCATCCCTACAGTCACACACGGAGGTGGGAACATGAACACCATCCCTACAGTCACACACAGAGGTGGAAACATGAACACCATCCCTACAGTCACACACGGAGGTGGAACATGAACACCATCCCTACAGTCACACACGGAGGTGGGAACATGAACACCATCCCTACAGTCACACACGGAGGTGGGAACATGAACACCGTCCCTACAGTCACACACGGAGGTGGGAACATGAACACCATCCCTACAGTCACACACGGAGGTGGAAACATGAACACCATCCCTACAGTCACACACGGAGGTGGAAACATGAACACCATCCCTACAGTCACACACGGAGGGGGGAACATGAACACCATCCCTACAGTCACACACGGAGGTGGAAACATGAACACCATCCCTACAGTCACACACGGAGGTGGAACATGAACACCATCCCTACAGTCACACACGGAGGTGGAAACATGAACACCATCCCTACAGTCACACACGGAGGTGGGAACATGAACACCATCCCTACAGTCACACACAGAGGTGGAAACATGAACACCATCCCTACAGTCACACACGGAGGTGGAACATGAACACCATCCCTACAGTCACACACGGAGGTGGGAACATGAACACCATCCCTACAGTCACACACGGAGGTGGGAACATGAACACCATCCCTACAGTCACACACGGAGGTGGGAACATGAACACCATCCCTACAGTCACACACGGAGGTGGGAACATGAACACCATCCCTACAGTCACACACGGAGGTGGGAACATGAACACCATCCCTACAGTCACACACGGAGGTGGGAACATGAACACCATCCCTACAGTCACACACGGAGGTGGGAACATGAACACCATCCCTACAGTCACACACGGAGGTGGGAACATGAACACCATCCCTACAGTCACACACGGAGGTGGGAACATGAACACCATCCCTACAGTCACACACAGAGGTGGAAACATGAACACCATCCCTACAGTCACACACGGAGGTGGAACATGAACACCATCCCTACAGTCACACACGGAGGTGGGAACATGAACACCATCCCTACAGTCACACACGGAGGTGGGAACATGAACACCGTCCCTACAGTCACACACGGAGGTGGGAACATGAACACCATCCCTACAGTCACACACGGAGGTGGAAACATGAACACCATCCCTACAGTCACACACGGAGGTGGAAACATGAACACCATCCCTACAGTCACACACGGAGGGGGGAACATGAACACCATCCCTACAGTCACACACGGAGGTGGAAACATGAACACCATCCCTACAGTCACACACGGAGGTGGAACATGAACACCATCCCTACAGTCACACACGGAGGTGGAAACATGAACACCATCCCTACAGTCACACACGGAGGTGGGAACATGAATAGTGATGGCCGAACGGTTCGCCCGGCGGTCGTTTCGCGGCGAATTTCCGACATTCGCGGTCCGCACGTTCGAACGCCTTTTTCCGTCGTTCGCCGCGGCGGACTTACGTGTTTAATGTATACAAGAACTTTAACCTTTGGTGACACGTTTATCATGTGATACAGGACAGCCAATTGAGACATGACAGCACATGGACACTTGTACATTCCCCCTAACCTATAAATACACCCGATCCGGTGGCCATTTTACATTCTTTCTTCTGTTACGATAGGGACAGGTTCCTGTGTGGAGTAGGGAGAGATAAACCACTAGCTATTTGGTACACAAAAGTTCTTTTCAGGACTGGTATAGGTGTTAGGTGTTGATAGGTTTGCTGTGCTGCTGATTCTTGCAGCAGCCTGAGTGTCTTTTGTTAGTTTAGAGAAAGGGAAAGGACGGTGTATGCTACAGGGACAGCCAGATTAGTCTTTCATCATCATCATCATCATCATCATCATTAGCTGTTACTATCAAGGTCCACAAAAGAGCTGTTCCAGTAACCACTAATCGTTCTCTTTTTTTGCCAATTTGTATAGGGACAGGAAGGAAGCAGTGTTGTCAGGCAGTGAGGGTAATTTTAAAGACTTGCTGTTATTATTAGTTCCACAAAGGTTCTTTTCAGGACTGGTATCAGTGGTACAGTAATAGGCTTGTACATGTATAATATTCTTTCTTCCAAATATAGAAAGGATATTATACTTGACTGCTGCCCTTCTGCTGCAGTCTGCTAAACATTCACAACTCACTTGTTCCACAAAAGTTCTTATAAGGACTGGTAACTTGGTATAGGGTGCTACGGTACATAGGCTTGAGTGCGGTACAGTCTGCTGTTCTGTAAGGACCGCTATCGGTCCACAATAGATAGGGTTGACGTGCACCACTGCTGACCGCTGCCCTATACTGCAGCAGTCCTTCAGCGGTATAGGGACTGACGTACAGTCTGCTAATCACTAACACACAACCTGCTTGTTCCACAAAAGTTCTTATAAGGACTGGTAACTTGGTATAGGGTGCTACGGTACATAGGCTTGAGTGCGGTACAGTCTGCTGTTCTGTAAGGACCGCTATCGGTCCACAATAGATAGGGTTGACGTGCACCACTGCTGACCGCTGCCCTATACTGCAGCAGTCCTTCAGCGGTATAGGGACTGACGTACAGTCTGCTAAACACTAATACACAACCTGCTTGGTCCACAAAAGTTCTTATAAGGACTGGTAACTTGGTATAGGGTGCTACGGTACATAGGCTTGAGTGCGGTACAGTCTGCTGTTCTGTAAGGACCGCTATCGGTCCACAATAGATAGGGTTGACGTGCACCACTGCTGACCGCTGCCCTATACTGCAGCAGTCCTTCATCGGTATAGGGACTAAGAGTTTTGTCACAGGGTCATTTAAAAAATGACAGGCAGAGGAAGAGGCAGGCCCTTCCGCAGGGGTGGTAGGGGTAGGGCAGGAGCAACAGGCTTGAGCCAAAGTGGGAAGTTGCAGAAGGTGCGTTCAATTACTTTAAAGGACGCACCAGACTTGGTTGAGTGGCTCGCTCAGCCTTACTCTTCTGCACCCTCCTCATCCTCTCGATCTGCACCCTCTTCTTCACTCTCTGCTATGTGCACCCCCAAAGACACTACCACCAACAACACGACCACCACCACCACCACCACATACCTTCCGCTTGAGTCACTGGAATTATTTTCCGATCCATATCAAGAGGACATTTCTGATGCGCAGCCACTCTTGGTATTGGATCAGGAAGAGGAGGTAGCAACAAGCGCTACTCAGCAGTCTGACGCCAGTACCCAGATCAGCCCAAGGAGGAGGTTGGTCCCCGGTGTTGCTGCCTACTCTACTTATAGCGGTGGGGAAGGTGACGTTGATGATGACGTGTCTAGTGATGTCACGTGGGTGCCCACAAGAGAGGAAGAGGAGGGGAGTTCAGAGGGAGATATGGACCAGCAGATAGGGAGGAGAAGCAGCAATGACTTACATTGCACAGCAGGGACAAAGCAGACTGCAAATGTATCAGGAGCGAGTCATCGACCATGTACGGTCACATCTGGCGCTCCCAGGACACCGGCACATGGCTCCGCAGTGTGGGCTTTTTTTAACGTGTCCGCTGCTGACAATAGCGTTGCCATCTGCAATCTTTGCAGTCAACGCGTTAGTCGCGGTAAGCCCAATACTCACCTAGGGACGACCGCCTTAAGAAGGCACATGAGCAGCCATCACCGAGCCCAGTGGGAGCAACGGAACACACAAAGCCACACTGCAGGCTCTCACCGTCCAGCCTCGTCTTCTACTTCTCCTTCTCCTCTCTCCTCACAATTGTCCTCCACTCCACCTTCCATCACGCCAAGCTCACATTTTTCTGCAAAAAGGCAGGCTTCCGTGGGCCTAATGTTTGAGCGTAAAAAAATGATGACGCCGGATAACCCTCTTGCCCAACGGTTGGCGGCTGGCTTGTCAGAACTCATAGCCCGCCAACTACTGCCATATAAACTGGTGGACTCGGAGGCCTTTCGCAAATTTGTGGCCATTGGAACACCACAATGGAAGGTCCCAGGAAGGAAGTATTTCTCAGAGAAGGGCATCCCAGAGCTATATGGCCATGTTCAGCGGCAAGTGAATGTATCTCTGGCACACAGTGTCGGTGCCAAGATACATCTGACCACAGACACGTGGTCTAGCAAACACGGGCAGGGAAGGTATATCAGTTTTACTGCCCACTGGGTGAACCTTCTGACGGCCGTCAAGCATGTAACCCGTGGCACCCGTGTAGATTTGGTTTTACCGCCACGGATTGCATGCAGGCCTGACTCTTCTTCTCCTCCTCCTACTCCATCCTCCTCCCTCTCCTCCTCAGCTGCCTCCTCCTTTTCCGCTGCTAGCGCCTCTTCCACTGCACCGCCCAAGCTCCCCAGAACCTATTCCACATGCCAGGTGAGACGTTGCCATGCCGTGCTGCGTCTGTTGTGCCTGGAAGCAAAGAGCCACACTGGCCCGGCACTCCTTTCAGCTTTGCGTTCACAGGCAGATGAGTGGCTAACACCGCTCAATTTGACAGTTGGTAAAGTGGTGTGTGACAACGGTGCCAATCTGCTTAGCGCATTGAAACAGGGCAAAATCACGCACGTGCCGTGCATGGCACACGTCTTAAACTTGGTCGTGCAGCGATTCCTTGTCAAATACCCTGGGGTCCAGGACATCTTGCGGCAGGCAAGGAAAATCTCGGCCCATTTCAGAAGATCTTACACGGCCATGGCTCGCCTTGCTGACATTCAGCGGCGACACCATCTGCCGGTCAGACGTCTTATTTGCGATTGCCCGACGCGATGGAACTCAACCTTCTATATGCTTGATAGGCTGCTCCAGCAGAAACGTGCAGTTAACGTCTACCTGTATGAACTCTGCGAAAGAAACGGTTCTGGGGAGCTGGGTTTTTTTTCACCGCGCCAGTGGCTGCTCATGCGCGACACATGCAGACTTCTGCGGCCATTTGAGGAGATCACCAAACTGGTCAGTCGCAGCCATGGCGCCATCAGTGACATGGTACCTTATGCCTTCTTTCTGGAGCGTGCATTGCGTCGTGTCATTGATCAGGCTGTGGAGGAGCAGGAGCGGGAAGATGAGGAAGTCGCAATGCTGGATGAATTCCCAGGGGGGGCTACTCTATCTGAGACAAGTCAACAACAGGAGTCTGATGAGGAGTCAGAGGAGGATGGTGCCGGGGCGGATGAGCAGGAGCAAGAAGAGCATGCTTTAAACCTTTCTGGGATCCCTGTTGTGCGTGGATGGGGAGAGGAGAATGAAGAGGACGACATTATCCTGGATGATGAGCAGGAGCCAGGCCACCACACCGCTTCCACTTTAGTGCAAATGGGGGCCTTCATGCTCCAGTGTTTTAATAGGGACCCCCGTATAAAAAGCATGAGGGTCAAGGACCATTACTGGGTGGCAACGTACTTAGACCCCCGGTACAAACACAAAATGGCGGAAATGTTACCGCCGTCGCAGAGGGCTGTCAGAATGCAGCACTTCCAGGCCTTGCTTCGAGAAATGCTGCATTCTGCTTTTGCGTGCGCTGGCAGAGGAGCAATTCCCACTCCCAGAGAAGGATTTGCGGGTACCAATCCAACAGCGCCTGCAAGAAGAGGCCGGTTTGAAGATGTGTTGGTGACTTCGGATATGAGGTCATTCTTTCAGCCGACCCATCGACAGGTGTCATCCGGATCCAGCATCAGGGAACGCCTAGACCGTCAGGTGTCCGACTACATTGGGTTAACGGCCGATGTGGACGCTCTGAGGAGTGATGAACCCCTAGACTACTGGGTGGGCAGGCTTGACCTCTGGCCAGAGCTTGCCCAATTTGCAATCGAACTGTTGGCTTGCCCCTCATCCAGTGTCCTGTCCGAAAGGACGTTCAGCGCAGCAGGGGGGATTGTGACCGATAAGCGTACTCGCCTAGCTCACCACAGTGTTAACTACCTCACATTTCTAAAAATGAATGAGGCATGGATCTCGGAGGAATTCAACACATGTGATCAGTAGACCATGTATATGTCTATAAACAATTTTTTTAATCAAGCACACAGACCTTCTTAATTCATTTGGCTCACTTCCTTGACCCAAAAAAGCACACCGTACTATATGCCCCTACCCTCCTCTTTGAAGAGGTTGAGCGGTGTCATATTTCTACTGGGGCTGCTTATGATATCCCTGTGCTGTGCTGACTTCCTCCTGGGGGTTCTTATTATGAGGGGATCACACCATCCCTGTGCTGTGCTGACTTCCTCCTGGGGCTGCTTACGGTGCTGCTGTCAGCGCTGTATGTCACGGTGCTGCTGTCAGCGCTGTATGTCACGGTGCTGCTGTCAGCGCTGTATGTCACGGTGCTGCTGTCAGCGCTGTATGTCACGGTGCTGCTGTCAGCGCTGTATGTCACGGTGCTGCTGTCAGCGCTGTATGTCACGGTGCTGCTGTCAGCGCTGTATGTCACGGTGCTGCTGTCAGCGCTGTATGTCACGGTGCTGCTGTCAGCGCTGTATGTCACGGTGCTGCTGTCAGCGCTGTATGTCACGGTGCTGCTGTCAGCGCTGTATGTCACGGTGCTGCTGTCAGCGCTGTATGTCACGGTGCTGCTGTCAGCGCTGTATGTCACGGTGCTGCTGTCAGTGCTGTATGTCACGGTGCTGCTGTCAGCGCTGTATGTCACGGTGCTGCTGTCAGCGCTGTATGTCACGGTGCTGCTGTCAGTGCTGTATGTCACGGTGCTGCTGTCAGCGCTGTATGTCACGGTGCTGCTGTCAGCGCTGTATGTCACGGTGCTGCTGTCAGCGCTGTATGTCACGGTGCTGCTGTCAGCGCTGTATGTCACGGTGCTGCTGTCAGCGCTGTATGTCACGGTGCTGCTGTCAGCGCTGTATGTCACGGTGCTGCTGTCAGTGCTCTGTATTACGGTGCTGCTGTCAGATGCCTCTATCACGGTGCATGTGTCATTCCGGTATGTCACGCTGCTGGTGATCATCTCCTGCACCCTCTTCTTTGCCTACCCTGGTCCCTGACCTTCCCTCTCCTCCATTGCCTTCATTAGCTCCATAGTCCTGAATTGTTAGAACAATTTCCCAAATAAAATAAAAATGCTTGTAGTTATCGATCCCAAATTCACCTCATACATGTATTATGTCATTGTCCAGATGGTGGGACTACGTTTTACCCCCTAATAATTACCACGTGGCCGCAAATTCGACATGAAGGTTTGCAAAGTTCGCCTCCCATTGAAGTCAATGGGGCCCGCGGCGAACGGTCGGTTTCGCGAACGTTTGGGTCCGTTCGCATTTCGCGTTCGCGAAACGTCCCGTCGGAAGTTCGTCCATCACTAAACATGAACACCATCCCTACAGTCACACACGGAGGTGGGAACATGAACACCATCCCTACAGTCACACACGGAGGTGGGAACATGAACACCATCCCTACAGTCACACACGGAGGTGGGAACATGAACACCATCCCTACAGTCACACACAGAGGTGGAAACATGAACACCATCCCTACAGTCACACACGGAGGTGGAACATGAACACCATCCCTACAGTCACACACGGAGGTGGGAACATGAACACCATCCCTACAGTCACACACGGAGGTGGGAACATGAACACCATCCCTACAGTCACACACGGAGGTGGGAACATGAACACCATCCCTACAGTCACACACGGAGGTGGGAACATGAACACCATCCCTACAGTCACACACAGAGGTGGAAACATGAACACCATCCCTACAGTCACACACGGAGGTGGAACATGAACACCATCCCTACAGTCACACACGGAGGTGGGAACATGAACACCATCCCTACAGTCACACACGGAGGTGGGAACATGAACACCATCCCTACAGTCACACACGGAGGTGGGAACATGAACACCATCCCTACAGTCACACACGGAGGTGGGAACATGAACACCATCCCTACAGTCACACACGGAGGTGGGAACATGAACACCATCCCTACAGTCACACACGGAGGTGGGAACATGAACACCATCCCTACAGTCACACACAGAGGTGGAAACATGAACACCATCCCTACAGTCACACACGGAGGTGGAACATGAACACCATCCCTACAGTCACACACGGAGGTGGGAACATGAACACCATCCCTACAGTCACACACGGAGGTGGGAACATGAACACCATCCCTACAGTCACACACAGAGGTGGAAACATGAACACCATCCCTACAGTCACACACGGAGGTGGAACATGAACACCATCCCTACAGTCACACACGGAGGTGGGAACATGAACACCATCCCTACAGTCACACACGGAGGTGGGAACATGAACACCGTCCCTACAGTCACACACGGAGGTGGGAACATGAACACCATCCCTACAGTCACACACGGAGGTGGAAACATGAACACCATCCCTACAGTCACACACGGAGGTGGGAACATGAACACCATCCCTACAGTCACACACGGAGGTGGGAACATGAACACCATCCCTACAGTCACACACGGAGGTGGGAACATGAACACCATCCCTACAGTCACACACGGAGGTGGGAACATGAACACCATCCCTACAGTCACACACGGAGGTGGGAACATGAACACCATCCCTACAGTCACACACGGAGGTGGGAACATGAACACCATCCCTACAGTCACACACGGAGGTGGGAACATGAACACCATCCCTACAGTCACACACAGAGGTGGAAACATGAACACCATCCCTACAGTCACACACGGAGGTGGAACATGAACACCATCCCTACAGTCACACACGGAGGTGGGAACATGAACACCATCCCTACAGTCACACACGGAGGTGGGAACATGAACACCGTCCCTACAGTCACACACGGAGGTGGGAACATGAACACCATCCCTACAGTCACACACGGAGGTGGAAACATGAACACCATCCCTACAGTCACACACGGAGGTGGAAACATGAACACCATCCCTACAGTCACACACGGAGGGGGGAACATGAACACCATCCCTACAGTCACACACGGAGGTGGAAACATGAACACCATCCCTACAGTCACACACGGAGGTGGAACATGAACACCATCCCTACAGTCACACACGGAGGTGGAAACATGAACACCATCCCTACAGTCACACACGGAGGTGGGAACATGAACACCATCCCTACAGTCACACACGGAGGTGGGAACATGAACACCATCCCTACAGTCACACACGGAGGTGGGAACATGAACACCATCCCTACAGTCACACACGGAGGTGGGAACATGAACACCATCCCTACAGTCACACACGGAGGTGGGAACATGAACACCATCCCTACAGTCACACACGGAGGTGGGAACATGAACACCATCCCTACAGTCACACACGGAGGTGGGAACATGAACACCATCCCTACAGTCACACACGGAGGTGGGAACATGAACACCATCCCTACAGTCACACACGGAGGTGGGAACATGAACACCATCCCTACAGTCACACACGGAGGTGGGAACATGAACACCATCTCTACAGTCACACACGGAGGTGGGAACATGAACACCATCCCTACAGTCACACACGGAGGTGGGAACATGAACACCATCCCTACAGTAACACACAGAGGTGGGAACATGAACACCATCCCTACAGTAACACACAGAGGTGGGAACATGAACACCATCCCTACAGTAACACACGGAGGTGGGAACATGAACACCATCCCTACAGTCACACACGGAGGTGGGAACATGAACACCATCCCTACAGTCACACACGGAGGTGGGAACATGAACACCATCCCTACAGTCACACACGGAGGTGGGAACATGAACACCATCCCTACAGTCACACACGGAGGTGGGAACATGAACACCATCCCTACAGTCACACACGGAGGTGGGAACATGAACACCATCCCTACAGTCACACACGGAGGTGGGAACATGAACACCATCCCTACAGTCACACACGGAGGTGGGAACATGAACACCATCCCTACAGTCACACACGGAGGTGGGAACATGAACACCATCCCTACAGTCACACACGGAGGTGGGAACATGAACACCATCCCTACAGTCACACACGGAGGTGGGAACATGAACACCATCCCTACAGTCACACACCGAGGTGGGAACATGAACACCATCCCTACAGTCACACATGGAGGTGGAGACATGATGCTTTGGGGCTGTTTCTCTGATAAAGGTACCCACCGGATTTGCCCCATTGAGGGGCCAATGGACGGGGTCATGTATTGTAAGATCTTGGAGGAGAACCTTCTTCCCTCATCCAGAACACTGAAGATGGGTCATGGATGGGTCTTCCAGCATGACAATGACCCAAAACATACCGCCAAGGCAACAAAGGAGGGGCAGAAGAAGGAGCACATTAATATCATGAAGTGGCCAAGCCGGTCTCCAGACCTTAATCCTATAGAAAATTTATGGAGGAGCTGAAACTCGGAGTCGCCAAGAGACCTTCAGGATTTAGAGAAGATCTGTAGAGAAGAGAGGAGCAAATCCCTCCTGAGATGTGGAAACCTCATCACCACCTACAAGAAACGTCTGACCTCTGTGATCACCAACAAGGGTTTCTCCACCAACTACTAAGGCCCCTTTCACACTGGGGCGTTTTTCAGGCGCCTGAAAAAATCCAGCCCCTTTCACTCCAGTGATTTCACACTGGAGCGGTGCGCTAGCAGGAGGGTGAAAAAAGTCCTGGTAGCCGCATCTTTGGAGTGGTGAAGGTGCGGTGTATTCACCGCTCCTAAACCGCTCCTACCCATTGAAACCAATGGGGCAGCGTGGCTATACCGCCGGCAAAGCGGTTTTAACCCCTTTTCAGCCGCTAGCAGGGGTTAAAAGTGCCCCGCTAGCGGCCGCATACCACCGCCACGCTGCCCAGCGCCACCAGAGAGCCACGCTGCCCAGCACCACCAGAGAGAGCCACACTGCCCAGCACCACCAGAGAGCTACACTGCCCAGCGCCACCAGAGAGAGCCACACTGCCCAGCGCCACCAGAGAGAGCCACGCTGCCCAGCGCCACCAGAGAGAGCCACGCTGCCCAGCACCACCAGAGAGCTACACTGCCCAGCGCCACCAGAGAAAGCCACGCTGCCCAGCTCCAGCAGAGAGAGCCACGCTGCCCAGCACCACCAGAGAGAGCCACGCTGCCCAGCACCACCAGAGAGAGCCACGCTGCCCAGCACCACCAGAGAGAGCCACGCTGCCCAGCACCACCAGAGAAAGCCACGCTGCCCAGCACCACCAGAGAGAGCTACACTGCCCAGCACCACCAGAGAGAGCCACGCTGCCCAGCACCACCAGAGAGAGCTACGCTGCCCAGCACCACCAGAGAGAGCCACGCTGCCCAGCACCACCAGAGAGCTACACTGCCCAGCACCACCAGAGAGAGCCACGCTGCCCAGCACCACCAGAGAGAGCTACGCTGCCCAGCACCACCAGAGAGAGCCACGCTGCCCAGCACCACCAGAGAGAGCCACGCTGCCCAGCACCACCAGAGAGAGCCACACTGCCCAGCACCACCAGAGAGCTACACTGCCCAGCGCCACCAGAGAGAGCCACACTGCCCAGCGCCACCAGAGAGAGCCACGCTGCCCAGCGCCACCAGAGAGAGCCACGCTGCCCAGCACCACCAGAGAGCTACACTGCCCAGCGCCACCAGAGAAAGCCACGCTGCCCAGCTCCAGCAGAGAGAGCCACGCTGCCCAGCACCACCAGAGAGAGCCACGCTGCCCAGCACCACCAGAGAGAGCCACGCTGCCCAGCACCACCAGAGAGAGCCACGCTGCCCAGCACCACCAGAGAAAGCCACGCTGCCCAGCACCACCAGAGAGAGCTACACTGCCCAGCACCACCAGAGAGAGCCACGCTGCCCAGCACCACCAGAGAGAGCTACGCTGCCCAGCACCACCAGAGAGAGCCACGCTGCCCAGCACCACCAGAGAGAGCTACGCTGCCCAGCACCACCAGAGAGAGCCACGCTGCCCAGCACCACCAGAGAGAGCTACGCTGCCCAGCACCACCAGAGAGAGTCACGCTGCCCAGCACCACCAGAGAGAGCTACGCTGCCCAGCACCACCAGAGAAAGCCACGCTGCCCAGCACCACCAGAGAGAGCTACGCTGCCCAGCACCACCAGAGAGAGCCACGCTGCCCAGCACCACCAGAGAGAGCTACGCTGCCCAGCACCACCAGAGAGAGCCACGCTGCCCAGCACCACCAGAGAGAGCCACGCTGCCCAGCACCACCAGAGAGAGCCACGCTGCCCAGCACCACCAGAGAGAGCCACGCTGCCCAGCACCACCAGAGAGAGCTACGCTGCCCAGCACCACCAGAGAGAGCTACGCTGCCCAGCACCACCAGAGAAAGCCACGCTGCCCAGCACCACCAGAGAGAGCCACGCTGCCCAGCACCACCAGAGAGAGCTACGCTGCCCAGCACCACCAGAGAGAGCCACGCTGCCCAGCACCACCAGAGAGAGCTACACTGCCCAGCACCACCAGAGAGAGCCACGCTGCCCAGCACCACCAGAGAGAGCTACGCTGCCCAGCACCACCAGAGAGAGCCACGCTGCCCAGCACCACCAGAGAGAGCTACGCTGCCCAGCACCACCAGAGAGAGCCACGCTGCCCAGCACCACCAGAGAGAGCTACGCTGCCCAGCACCACCAGAGAGAGTCACGCTGCCCAGCACCACCAGAGAGAGCTACGCTGCCCAGCACCACCAGAGAAAGCCACGCTGCCCAGCACCACCAGAGAGAGCTACGCTGCCCAGCACCACCAGAGAGAGCCACGCTGCCCAGCACCACCAGAGAGAGCTACGCTGCCCAGCACCACCAGAGAGAGCCACGCTGCCCAGCACCACCAGAGAGAGCCACGCTGCCCAGCACCACCAGAGAGAGCCACGCTGCCCAGCACCACCAGAGAGAGCTACGCTGCCCAGCACCACCAGAGAGAGCTACGCTGCCCAGCACCACCAGAGAGCTACGCTGCCCAGCACCACCAGAGAGAGCCACGCTGCCCAGCACCACCAGAGAGAGCCACGCTGCCCAGCACCACCAGAGAGAGCCACGCTGCCCAGCACCACCAGAGAGAGCCACGCTGCCCAGCACCACCAGAGAGCCACGCTGCCCAGCACCACCAGAGAGAGCCACGCTGCCCAGCGCCACCAGAGAGAGCCACGCTGCCCAGCACCACCAGAGAGAGAAACACTGAGCCACTGCCAGGTTACAGACATGCTACACTACTGACCAGAGTCGCCCCTGGGGGAACCCAGAGTGAGCGATCGTCCAGCCGGAGGGATCACTGCTGTAGTTTGGCTGGTTCTGGTAAGAGGGCCTGTTGGCCATTATCTATTACTTATGCTAGGGATTTACTACGTCTGCAGTCTCTGACTATGATAATGTGATAATGACATTGCTGAAAAGGGGCGGTGCATGGGTGACCCTAAAATTATGCCCCCCCCCTGAAAAAAGTTCCCATGGCCATCAATATTCCATTCCGAGGGACCGAAAATTCTGATCGCCACCACTGCACTGAGCAATCATCGATCAATCAGATTGTATGTGGTGGGGGAGGGGGGACACAGCGCCGTGCAATACATCCAATACCGGCCCTTCTCTCGTCAGATTGGCCCTCGTTTATCAGTGTCTGAAAGTTGGACTGTGCGTTACTCTCAGCAGAAAGCCACCTTCCAATCTGTAATGTGACCCTGCAGGTCAGCCACGCCCAGATCACAGCACAATGTCCTCTCCCAGTCACAGACACACACCCTTCTAAACTATGTGCAGGGAAAATCCTCATCTCTATTAGCAAAAATCAGCCTGGTACAACAGGGACATCTAGAGGCCAAATTACAGACAGCAGTATGTAATAATAAAGATAATATTAAACATTTACAGCTGTGCTCATAAGTTTACACACCCCGGGGGCAGAATTGATGATTTATTGGCCGTTTTTCAGAGAATATGAATGATAACACACAATCTTCTCTCTCACTCGTGGTCAGTGATTGGCTGAAGCCATTTATTATCAATCATCTGTGTTTACTCTTTTTATATCATAATCACAACAGAACCTACCCAAATGCATCGATTAAAAGTTTACATACCCCGGTGATTTTGGCCTGATAACATGCACACAAGGTGACACAAAGGGGTTTGAACGGCTATAAAGGTCCCCATCCTCACCTGTGATCTGCTTGTAATTAGTGTGTATAAAAGGACAATGAGTTTCTGGACTCCTGACAGACCCTTCCATCTTCCATCCAGTGCTGCACTGACCTCTCTGGATTCTGAGTCATGGGGAAAGCAAATGAATTGTCAAAGGATCTGCGGGAAAAGGTAGTTGGACTGTATAAAGATGAGTCCGTCGGGAAGAGTCCGGCCGTGTGTGCGCGGCATTGGAGTATTCACAATCCATCGGCCTCTCCGGACCCCAGCCTGTCGGGGGATGGGACTTTGGAGGTGATTGGATCTGAATCCTTCACACTCATAAGGATGAGCAGAGGGTACCAAGACCCCTTCACCAGAACGGTCACCTCCCCTCCCCCCCCACAGCCTCAACTGGAAGCTACGAATCAGAGGGAGCAGCAGAAAGCCATAAGTTGTGCACCCCCTGAACTGTCAGTTGTGCACCCCCTTAAGCCTCATGCACACGAGACGCAGTTAAACGCGCGTTCAGATGCAGTTGGACAGTTTTTTCAACTGCACCTGAACTCATTCAATGTTATCCTATGTGTCCATGCACACAGTCTCGTTTTTTTCCGTTTATATGCAGTTGCGTTTAGTCTCGTTTTTCCAGAAGCAAAAAAATGCGTTCAGAAACAAAAATTTCTGCGTTTCAGACGCAAAACGCGGCAAAACGCGGTAAAACGCGGCAAAACGCCGCTACCGCGTTTAGCCGCGTTTGCGTTTATATGCGTTTTTAAAGGTGACCTTTTTTTTTACATTAAAAATCTCAAAAATGATTGCAAATGATGAAAAACCATTAGAAAAATATTTTAAACAATTGCAATTGCAAGTGGACAATCCACAACTTGTGGCAAGTGACGTGGCAAGTGGACAATCCACAACTTGTGGCAAGTGACGTGGCAGGTGGCAAGTGATGTGGCAAGTGGACAATCCACAACTTGTGGCAAGTGACGTGGCAGGTGAAGTGGCAAGTGACGTGGAAAGTGGACAATAGACAACTTGTGGCAGGTGACGTGGCAAGTGACCTGGCAGGTGACGCGGCAAGTGACTTGGCAGGTGACGTGGCAAGTGGAAAATCAACAACTTGTGGCAGGTGACTGGCATGTGACGTGGCAAGTGGACAATAGACAACTTGTGGCAGGTGACGTGGCAAGTGACCTGGCAGGTGACGCGGCAAGTGACTTGGCAGGTGACGTGGCAAGTGGAAAATCAACAACTTGTGGCAGGTGACTGGCATGTGACGTGGCAAGTGGACAATCCATAACTTGTGGCAGGTGACGTGGCAAGTGACGTGGCAAGTGGACAATCCACTTGTGGCAGGGGACGTGGCAAGTGACGTGGCAAGTGGACAATCCACTTGTGGAAGGTGATGTGGCAAGTGACGTGGCGAGTGGACAATCCACAACTTGTGTCAGGTGACGTGGCAAGTGGACAATCCACAACTTGTGGCAGGTGATGGGGCAAGTGATGTGGCAAGTGGACAATCCACTTGTGGCAGGGGATGTGGCAAGTGACGTGGCGAGTGGACAATCCACAACTTGTGTCAGGTGACGTGGCAAGTGGACAATCCACAACTTGTGGCAGGTGATGTGGCAAGTGATGTGGCAAGTGGACAATCCACTTGTGGCAGGTGACGTGGCAGGGGATGTGGCAAGGGACGTGGCAAGTGGACAATCCACAACTTGTGGCAGGTGATGTGGCTGGTGACGTGGCAAGTGGACAATCCACATCTTGTGGCAGGTGACGTGGCAGGTGACGTGGAAAGTGGTGTGGCAAGTGGACAATCCACAACTTGTGGCAGGTGATGTGGCTGGTGACGTGGTAAGTGGACAATCCACAACTTGTGGCAGATGGCATGGCAGGTGACGTGGAAAGTGGACAATCCACATCTTGTGGCAAGTGACGTGGCAGGTGATGTGGCAAGTGACGTGGCAAGTGGACAATCCACAACTTGTGGCAGGTGATGTGGCAAGTGATGTGGCAGGTGATGTGACAAGTGGACAATCCACATCTTGTGGCAAGTGACGTGGCAGCTGACGTGGCAAGTGACGTGGCAGGTGACGTGGCAAGTGACATGGCAAGTGGACAATCCACATCTCGTGGCAAGTGACGTGGCAGGTGATGTGGCAAGTGACGTGGCAAGTGGACAATCCACAACTTGTGGCAGGTGACGTGGCAGGTGATGTGGCAAGTGACGTGGCAGCTGACGTGGCAAGTGGACAATCCAAAACTTGTGGCAGGTGACGTGGCAAGTGACGTGGCAGGTGACGTGGCAGGTGACGTGGCAGGTGACGTGGCAAGTGATGTGGCAAGTGGACAATCCACAGCTTGTGGCAAGTGACGTGGCAAGTGGACAATCCACAACTTGTGGCAGGTGACGTGGCAGGTGAAGTGGCAAGTGACGCGGCAAGTAGACAATCCACAACTTGTGGCAGGTGATGTGGCAAGTGACGTGGCAGGTGATGTGGCAAGTCACGTGGCAAGTGGACAATCCACAACTTGTGGCAGGTGATGTGGCTGGTGACGTGTCAAGTGGACAATCCACAGCTTGTGGCAGGTGGCATGGCAGATGACGTGGAAAGTGGACAATCCACATCTCGTGGCAAGTGACGTGGCAGCTGACGTGGCAAGTGACGTGGCAAGTGGACAATCCAAAACTTGTGGCAGGTGACGTGGCAGGTGACGTGGCAAGTGACGTGGCAGGTGACGTGGCAAGTGACGTGGCAGGTGACGTGGCAAGTGATGTGGCAAGTGGACAATCCACAGCTTGTGGCAAGTGACGTGGCAAGTGGACAATCCACAACTTGTGGCAGGTGACGTGGCAGGTGACGTGGCAAGTGAACAATCCACAACTTGTGGCAGGTGACGTGGCAAGTGACGTGGCAGGTGATGTGGCAAGTGACGCAGCAAGTAGACAATCCACAACTTGTGGCAGGTGATGTGGCTGGTGACGTGGCAAGTGGACAATCCACAGCTTGTGGCAGGTGGCATGGCAGATGACGTGGAAAGTGGACAATCCACATCTCGTGGCAAGTGACGTGGCAGGTGATGTGGCAAGTGACGTGGCAAGTGGACAATCCACAATTTGTGGCAGGTGACGTGGCAGGTGATGTGGCAAGTGGACAATCCACAACTTGTGGCAGGTGATGTGGCAGGTGATGTGACAAGTGGACAATCCACATCTTGTGGCAAGTGACGTGGCAGCTGACGTGGCAAGTGACGTGGCAGGTGACGTGGCAAGTGACATGGCAAGTGGACAATCCACATCTCGTGGCAAGTGACGTGGCAGGTGATGTGGCAAGTGACGTGGCAAGTGGACAATCCACAACTTGTGGCAGGTGACGTGGCAGGTGATGTGGCAAGTGACGTGGCAGCTGACGTGGCAAGTGGACAATCCAAAACTTGTGGCAGGTGACGTGGCAAGTGACGTGGCAGGTGACGTGGCAAGTGGACAATCCACAGCATGTGGCAAGTGACGTGGCAAGTGGACAATCCACAACTTGTGGCAGGTGACGTGGCAAGTGAACAATCCACAACTTGTGGCAGGTGACGTGGCAAGTGACGTGGCAGGTGAAGTGGCAAGTGACGCGGCAAGTAGACAATCCACAACTTGTGGCAGGTGATGTGGCAAGTGACGTGGCAGGTGATGTGGCAAGTCACGTGGCAAGTGGACAATCCACAACTTGTGGCAGGTGATGTGGCTGGTGACGTGTCAAGTGGACAATCCACAGCTTGTGGCAGGTGGCATGGCAGATGACGTGGAAAGTGGACAATCCACATCTCGTGGCAAGTGACGTGGCAGCTGACGTGGCAAGTGACGTGGCAAGTGGACAATCCAAAACTTGTGACAGGTGACGTGGCAAGTGATGTGGCAGGTGACGTGGCAAGTGATGTGGCAAGTGGACAATCCACAGCTTGTGGCAAGTGACGTGGCAAGTGGACAATCCACAACTTGTGGCAGGTGACGTGGCAGGTGACGTGGCAAGTGAACAATCCACAACTTGTGGCAGGTGACGTGGCAAGTGACGTGGCAGGTGATGTGGCAAGTGACGCGGCAAGTAGACAATCCACAACTTGTGGCAGGTGATGTGGCTGGTGACGTGGCAAGTGGACAATCCACAGCTTGTGGCAGGTGGCATGGCAGATGACGTGGAAAGTGGACAATCCACATCTCGTGGCAAGTGACGTGGCAGGTGATGTGGCAAGTGACGTGGCAAGTGGACAATCCACAATTTGTGGCAGGTGACGTGGCAGGTGATGTGGCAAGTGGACAATCCCCAACTTGTGGCAAGTGACGTGGCAAGTGGACAATCCACAACTTGTGGCAGGTGCCGTGGCAAGTGACACGGCAAATGCAAGTGTACAACTGCTCTCTATGCTGCTGCTGCTCACTCTGATCAAAATAGCAGAAATAGTTAAAAAAAATGCTTTGAGAGCTTGGGGAGGGTCTACATGATGTTATCTTTATAAACGCGTCTAAACGCAAACGCGTCTAAACGCGTCTAAACGCGACATGCAAACGCGGCAAAACGCGCGTTTCTAAACGCGCGTTTCAGCTTTTTTTTAACAGAGGTTTCATCTGCGTCTCGTGTGCATGAGGCCTTAAATGTCAGTTGTGCACCTCTTGAACTGTCAGTTGTGCACCCCCTGAACTGTCAGTTGTTCCCCCCTGAACTGTCAGTTGTGCACCCCCTTAAATGTCAGTTGTGCACCCACTGAACTGTCAGTTGTCCACCCCTTGTACTGTCAGTTGTGCACCCCCTGAATTGTCAGTTGTTCCCCCCTGAACTGTCAGTTGTGCACCCCCTTAAATGTCAGTTGTGCACCCCCTGAACTGTCAGTTGTGCACCCCCTGAACTGTCAGTTGTGCACCCCCTGAACTGTCAGTTGTGCACCCCCTTAAATGTCAGTTGTGCACCCCTTGAACTGTCAGTTGTGCACCCCCTGAACTGTCAGTTGTCCACCCCTTGAACTGTCAGTTGTACACCCCCTGAACTGTCAGTTGTCCACCCCTTGAACTGTCAGTTGTACACCCCCTGAACTGTCAGTTGTGCACCCCCTGAACTGTCAGTTGTACACCCCTAAACTGTCAGTGTGCACCCCCTAAACTGTCAGTTGTGCACCCCCTGAACTGTCAGTTGTGCACCCCCTAAACTCAGTTGTGCACCCCCTGAACTGTCAGTTGTGCACCCCCTGAACTGTCAGTTGTGCACCCCTGAACTGTCAGTGTGCACCCCCTAAACTTTCAGTTGTGCACCCCCTGAACTGTCAGTTGTACACCCCTTGAACTGTCAGTTGTGCACCCCCTAAACTGTCAGTTGTGCACCCCCTGAAATGTCAGTTGTGCACCCCTTGAACTCAGTTGTGCACCCCCTGAACTGTCAGTTGTGCACCCCTAAACTGTCAGTTGTGAACCCCCTGAGCTGTCAGTTGTGCACCCCCTGAACTGTCAGTTGTGCACCCCCTGAACTGTCAGTTGTGCACCCCTTGAACTGTCAGTTGTGCACCCCCTAAACTGTCAGTTGTGCACCCCCTGAACTGTCAGTTGTGCACCCCCTGAACTGTCTGTTGTGCACCCCCTGAACTGTCAGTTGTACACCCCTTGAACTGTCAGTTGTGCACCCCCTAAACTGTCAGTTGTGCACCCCCTGAAATGTCAGTTGTGCACCCCTTGAACTCAGTTGTGCACCCCCTGAACTGTCAGTTGTGCACCCCCTGAACTGTCAGTGTGCACCCCCTAAACTTTCAGTTGTGCACCCCCTGAACTGTCAGTTGTGCACCCTAAACTGTCAGTTGTGAACCCCCTGAGCTGTCAGTTGTGCACTCCTTGAACTCAGTTGTGCACCCCCTGAACTGTCAGTTGTGCACCCCTTGAACTGTCAGTTGTGCACCCCCTAAACTGTCAGTTGTGCACCCCCTGAACTGTCAGTTGTGCACCCCCTGAACTGTCTGTTGTGCACCCCCTGAACTGTCTGTTGTGCACCCCCTGAACTGTCTGTTGTGCACCCCCTGAACTGTCAGTTGTACACCCCCTGAACTGTCAGTTGTGCACCCCCTGAACTGTCAGTTGTGCACCCCTTGAACTGTCAGTTGTACACCCCCTGAACTGTCAGTTGTGCACCCCCTGAACTGTCAGTTGTGCACCCCCTGAACTGTCAGTTGTACAGTGATGGAGGACTCTGGCCCTTTAAGCTCCCCCTCCCTCCCCCTCTGTAGAGAACAATGAGGAAATGGAGGAATGAACCATTCCAGGGATAGGGGGGGAGGTGATCTCTGCTCTGAGGATTGCTGGGATAGAAGGGAGCGCTGATCTCTCTCCCCTGTGGCCCCTGAATAGTCAGTGAGGACAGGCCTGGGGGCCCCTGGGAGCCGAGACCTCTGTCTGCAGGAGCCAATGTGGTCTCTTCCATCCTCCAGGGGGGGTGGGATCAGATCTGACCTGGAGCTGCTGGAGAGAAGAGCTGGGAGGGGGCAATTATACCTGGGGGGCAACACCGAGCAAGACTCAGGTGAGTCAGGGGCCCCATCCATGGGGGGAGGGGAGAATGACAGGTGACCCCCTCCCCCACTCCAATCCATTCTGTGTGTATAGATAACCCCCCCCAATGTGTGTGTATATAGATACCCCCCATGTGTGTATATAGATCCCCCTCCCCCAATGTGTGTATATAGATACCCCCCCCCCAATGTGTGTATATAGATACCCCCCATGTGTGTATATAGATCCCCCCTCCCCCAATGTGTGTATATAGATACCCCCCCAATGTGTGTATATAGATACCCCCCCCCCCAATGTGTGTATATAGATACACCCCTCAATGTGTGTATATATAGATACCCCCCCAATGTGTGTGTATATATATATATATATATATATATATATATATATAGATATATAGATCAGTGATCAGATATGTCCTCTCTATATATCTATCACACGACTGTCATCATCTCCTGAGTCCTGACTGACAGGTGTCCCCTCCCCCTCCCCGGTAGTATATAGGTTGCAGTGATTATTGATCATGTGTGGATGCTGTGTGTATATATATATATATATATATATACCACGTCTGTCATCATCCCCTCCCGGGTGCCCCATCCCTGTCTTCCATCAGAACCCCCCCCCCCCCCCCCAAATATATATGTTTTTGATATATATATATATATATATATATATATATATATATATATATATATACACAGTATGTGACAGAAGTAAGTACACCCCCAGTCACATTTCTTCTCTCTTTTCATGTGACAACACTGAAGAAATGACACTTGTCTACAATGTAAAGTAGTGAGTGTACAGCTTGTATAAGTAGATTGTAAGCTCTAAGGAGCAGGGCCCTCTGATCCCTCCTGTATTGATTTGTATTGTAAGTGTACTGTCTGCCCTCATATTGTAAAGCGCTGCGCAAACTGTTGGCGCTATATAAATCCTGAATAATAATAATAATAATATAACAGTGTAAATTTCCTGTCCCCTCAAAATAACTCAACACACAGCCATTAATGTCTAAACCGCTGGCCACAAAAATCAGGACACCCCTAAGTGAAAATCTCCAAATTGGGCCCAATCGGCCATTTTCCTTCCTCAATGTCATGTGACTCCATTACTTTGTCCTCTTCCCTCTCTTCCACCTCCTCTGCCCTCTTCCCCCTCCTCTGTCCTTTTCCCCCTCCTCTGTCCTTTTCCCCCTCCTCTGTCCTTTTCCCCCTCCTCTGTCCTTTTCCCCCTCCTCTGTCCTTTTCCCCTTCTCTGCCCTCTTCCCCCTCCTCTGTCCTTTCCCCCCCTCCTCTGTCCTTTTCCCCTTCTCTGCCCTCTTCCTCCTCCTCTGCCCTCTTCCCCCTCCTCTGCCCTCTTCCCCCTCCTCTGCTCCCCCTCCTCTGCCCTCTTCCCCCTCCTCTGTCCTTTTCCCCCTCCTCTGTCCTTTTCCCCCTCCTCTGTCCTTTTCCCCCTCCTCTGTCCTTTTCCCCCTCCTCTGTCCTCTTCCCCCTCCTCTGCCCTCTTTCCCCTCCTCTGCCCTCTTTCCCCTCCTCTGCCCTCTTCCCCCTCCTCTGCTCCCCTCCTCTGCCCTCCTCCTCTGCCCTCTTCCCCCTCCTCTGCCCCCTTTCCCTTCCTCTGCCCTCTTCCCCCTCCTCTGCCCTCTTCCCCCTCCTCTGCCCTCTTCCCCCTCCTCTGCCCTCTTCCCCCTCCTCTGTCCTCTTCCCCTTTCCTCCTGTCCTCTTCCCCCTCCTCTTCCCCTTTCCTCCTGCCCTCTTCCCCCTCCTCTGTCCTTTCCCCCTCCTCTGCCCTCTTCCCCCTTCCCCCTCCTCTGCCCTCTTCCCCCTCCTCTGCCCTCTTCCACCTCCTCTGCCCTCTTCCCCCTCCTCTGTCCTTTCCCCCCTCCTCTGTCCTTTCCCCCCTCCTCTGTCCTCTTCCCCCTCCTCTGTCCTCTTCCCCCTCCTCTGCCCTCTTCCCCCTCCTCTTCCCTCTTCCCCCTTCCTCTGCCCTCTTCCCCCTTCCTCTGTCCTCTTCCCCCTTCCTCTGTCCTCTTCCCCCTTCCTCTGTCCTCTTCCCCCTTCCTCTGTCCTCTTCCTCTGTCCTCTTCCCCCTTCCTCTGTCCTCTTCCCCCTTCCTCTGACCTCTTCCCCCTTCCTCTGTCCTCTTCCCCCTTCCTCTGTCCTCTTCCCCCTTCCTCTGACCTCTTCCCCCTTCCTCTGTCCTCTTCCCCCTTCCTCTGACCTCTTCCCCCTTCCTCTGTCCTCTTCCCCCTTCCTCTGTCCTCTTCCCCCTTCCTCTGTCCTCTTCCCCCTTCCTCTGTCCTCTTCCCCCTTCCTCTGTCCTCTTCCCCCTTCCTCTGTCCTCTTCCCCCTTCCTCTGTCCTCTTCCCCCTTCCTCTGTCCTCTTCCCCCTTCCTCTGTCCTCTTCCCCCTTCCTCTGTCCCTTTCCCTTTCCCCTTCCTACTGTATGTCCTCTTTCCCCTTCCTCTGTCCTCTTTCCCCTTCCTCTGTCCTCTGTCCTCTTTCCCCTTCCTCTGTCCTCTTTCCCCTTCCTCTGTCCTCTTTCCCCTTCCTCTGTCCTCTGTCCTCTTTCCCCTTCCTCTGTCCTCTTTCCCCTTCCTCTGTCCTCTTTCCCCTTCCTCTGTCCTCTGTCCTCTTTCCCCTTCCTCTGTCCTCTTTCCCCTTCCTCTGTCCTCTTTCCCCTTCCTCTGTCCTCTTTCCCCTTCCTCTGTCCTCTTTCCCCTTCCTCTGTCCTCTTCCCCCTTCCTCTGTCCTCCTCTGTCCTCTTTCCCCTTCCTCTGTCCTCTTTCCCCTTCCTCTGTCCTCCTCTGTCCCTTTCCCTTTCCCTTTCCTACTGTATGTCCTCTTTCCCCTTCCTACTGTATGTCCTCTTTCCCCTTCCTCTGTCCTCTTTCCCCTTCCTCTGTCCTCTTTCCCCTTCCTCTGTCCTCTTTCCCCTTCCTCTGTCCTCTTTCCCCTTCCTCTGTCCTCTTTCCCCTTCCTCTGTCCTCTTTCCCCTTCCTCTGTCCTCCTCAGTCCTCTTTTCTCCCCTCCTTTGTCCTCTTCCCCTCCTCCTCTGCCCTCTTCCCCCTCATCCTCCTTCTCTGTCCTCTTCCCCCTCTTCCTCCTTCTCTGTCCTCTTCCCCCTCTTCCTCCTTCTCTGTCCTCTTCCCCCTCTTCCTCCTTCTCTGTCCTCTTTCCCCTTCCTCTGCCCTCTTTCCCCTTCCTCTGCCCTCTTTCCCCTCCTCTTTCCCCCTCTTCCTCCTCTTCCTCCTTCTCTGTCCTCTTTCCCCCCCTACTCTGCCCTCTTCCCCCTCTTCCCCTCCTCCTCTGCCCTCTTCCCCCTCATCTCCCCCTCTTCCTCCTTCTCTGTCCTCTTCCCCCTTTTCCTCCTTCTCTGTCCTCTTCCCCCCCACCTCTGTCCTCTTCCCCCCCCTCCTCTGTCCTCTTCCCCCCCCTCCTCTGTCCTCTTCCCCCCCCCTCCTCTGTCCTCTTCCCCCCCCTCCTCTGTCCTCTTCCCCCCTCCTCTGTCCTCTTCCCCCCCTCCTCTGTCCTCTCCCCCCCCTCCTCTGTCCTCTTCCCCCCCCTCCTCTGTCCTCTTCCCCCCCCCCTCCTCTGTCCTCTTCCCCCCCCCTCCTCTGTCCTCTTCCCCCCCTCCTCTGTCCTCTTCCCCCCCCCCCTCCTCTGTCCTCTTCCCCCCCCCTCCTCTGTCCTCTTCCCCCCCCCTCCTCTGTCCTCTTCCCCCCCCTCCTCTGTCCTCTTCCCCCCCCTCCTCTGTCCTCTTCCCCCCCCCTCCTCTGTCCTCTTCCCCCCCCCTCCTCTGTCCTCTTCCCCCCCTCCTCTGTTCTCTTCCCCCTTCCCCTCCTCTGTCCTTTTTCCCTTCCCCTCCTCTGTCCTTTTTCCCTTCCCCCTCCTCTGTCCTTTTCCCTTCCCCTCCTCTGTCCTTTTTCCCTTCCCCTCCTCTGTCCTGTCCTGTCCTCTCCTCTGTCCTGTCCTCTCCTCTGTCCTGTCCTGTCTTGTCCTCTCCTCTGTCCTGTCCTCTCCTCTCCTCTGTCCTGTCCTCTCCTCTGTCCTGTCCTCTCCTCTCCTCTGTCCTGTCCTCTCCTCTGTCCTGTCCTCTCCTCTGTCCTGTCCTCTCCTCTGTCCTGTCCTCTCCTCTGTCCTGTCCTCTCCTCTGTCCTGTCCTCTCCTCTCCTCTGTCCTGTCCTCTCCTCTGTCCTGTCCTCTCCTCTGTCCTGTCCTCTCCTCTGTCCTGTCCTCTCCTCTGTCCTGTCCTCTCCTCTGTCCTGTCCTCTCCTCTGTCCTGTCCTCTCCTCTGTCCTCTCCTCTCCTCTGTCCTGTCCTCTCCTCTGTCCTGTCCTCTCCTCTGTTCTGTCCTGTCCTCTCCTCTGTTCTGTCCTCTCCTCTGTCCTGTCCTCTCCTCTGTCCTGTCCTCTCCTCTGTCCTGTCCTCTCCTCTGTCCTGTCCTCTCCTCTGTCCTGTCCTCTCCTCTGTCCTGTCCTCTCCTCTGTTCTGTCCTCTCCCTCTGTCCTGTCCTCTCCTCTGTCCTGTCCTCTCCTCTGTCCTGTCCTCTCCTCTGTCCTGTCCTCTCCTCTGTCCTGTCCTCTCCTCTGTCCTGTCCTCTCCTCTGTCCTGTCCTCTCCTCTCCTCTGTCCTGTCCTCTCCTCTGTCCTGTCCTCTCCTCTGTCCTGTCCTGTCCTGTCCTTCCTCTGTCCTGTCCTCTCCTCCTCTTTCCTGTCCTGTCCTCTCCTCTGTCCTGTCCTCCTCCTCTGTCCTGTCCTCTCCTCTGTCCTGTCCTCTCCTCTGTCCTGTCCTCTCCTCTGTCCTGTCCTCTGTCCTGTCCTCTCCTCTGTCCTGTCCTCTCCTCTGTCCTGTCCTCTCCTCTGTCCTGTCCTCTCCTCTGTCCTGTCCTCTCCTCTCCTCTGTCCTCTCCTCTGTCCTGTCCTCTCCTCTGTCCTGTCCTCTCCTCTGTCCTGTCCTCTCCTCTGTCCTCTCCTCTCCTCTGTCCTCCTCCTCTCCTCTCCTCTGTCCTGTCCTCTCCTCTCCTCTGTCCTCTCCTCTCCTCTGTCCTGTCCTCTCCTCTGTCCTGTCCTCTCCTCTGTCCTGTCCTCTCCTCTGTCCTGTCCTCTCCTCTGTCTCTCCTCCTCTCCTCTGTCCTGTCCTCTCCTCTGTCCTGTCCTGTCCTCTCCTCTCCTCTCCTCTGTCCTGTCCTCTCCTCTGTCCTGTCCTCTCCTCTGTCCTGTCCTCTCCTCTGTCCTGTCCTCTCCTCTGTCCTGTCCTCTCCTCTCCTCTCCTCTCCTCTGTCCTGTCCTCTCCTCTGTCCTGTCCTCTCCTCTGTCTCTCCTCCTCTCCTCTGTCTCTGTCTCTCCTCCTCTCCTCTGTCCTGTCCTCTCCTCTGTCCTGTCCTCTCCTCTGTCCTGTCCTCTCCTCTGTTCTGTCCTCTCCTCTGTTCTGTCCTGTCCTCTGTCCTGTCCTCTCCTCTGTCCTGTCCTCTCCTCTGTCCTGTCCTCTCCTCTGTCCTGTCCTCTCCTCTGTCCTCTCCTCTGTCCTCCTCCTCTCCTCTCCTCTGTCCTGTCCTCTCCTCTCCTCTGTCCTGTCCTCTCCTCTGTCCTGTCCTCTCCTCTGTCCTGTCCTCTCCTCTGTCCTGTCTCCTCCTCTCCTCTGTCCTGTCCTCTCCTCTCCTGTCCTCTCCTCTCCTCTCCTCTGTCCTGTCCTCTCCTCTGTCCTGTCCTCTCCTCTGTCCTGTCCTCTCCTCTGTCCTGTCCTCTCCTCTGTCCTGTCCTGTCCTCTCCTCTCCTCTCCTCTCCTCTCCTCTCCTCTCCTCTCCTCTGTCCTGTCCTCTCCTCTGTCCTGTCCTCTCCTCTGTCCTCTCCTCTCCTCTGTCCTCCTCTCCTCTCCTCTCCTCTGTCCTGTCCTCTCCTCTCCTCTGTCCTGTCCTCTCCTCTGTCCTGTCCTCTCCTCTGTCTCTCCTCCTCTCCTCTGTCTCTGTCTCTCCTCCTCTCCTCTGTCCTGTCCTCTCCTCTGTTCTGTCCTCTCCTCTGTCCCCTCTTCTCTGTTCCTCTCCCTGTACATCTGTACTCAACTATCTCTACACAACTATCGCCCTATCCCGACATCTCTACCCAATTATCGCCCTATCCCGACATCTCTACCCAACTATCGCGCTATCCCGACATCTCTACCCAACTATCGCCCTATCCCGACATCTCTACCCAACTATCGCCCTATCCCGACATCTCTACCCAACTATCGCCCTATCCCGACATCTCTACCCAACTATCGCCCTATCCCGACATCTCTACCCAACTATCGCCCTATCCCGACATCTCTACCCAACTATCGCCCTATCCCGACATCTCTACCCAACTATCGCCCTATCCCGACATCTCTACCCAACTATCGCCCTACCCCGACATCTCTACCCAACTATCGCCCTACCCCGACATCTCTACACAACTTTCATATTTGGCTGCACTAATGTTTTCCGGTAAATTCTGACTTACTGATGGGGTGCATTTTATTCTATTGGATCAGAACAATGTATCAATATCTTTATTTATGACAAATGTTTATATATGCATCTCATGCTAATATTATGTGACTGTGGGGGAGAGGACATTAGAGTGTAAGCTCCTCTGGTGTGGAGAGGTGTGACGATGTATGATAATAGTGTGACACTTTTGGGGGGGTCTCTCTCTTTTTGGTAGGACGTTTGAGGTGGAGCGCGGCCTCTCCCTATCGGTGGATCAGGTGTCTCGCAGTGCGGTCTCCTCCGGTCTCTGGGATGGCTTGCTGTCTGAAGGACGAGTTGCTGTGCTCCATCTGTCTCAGCATCTACCAGGACCCGGTGAGCTTTGGTTGTGAACATTATTTTTGCCGTAAATGTATCACGGAGCATTGGAGCCGCCAGAAGCACGGGGGTCCCCTGGACTGTCCAGAGTGCCGGAGGTCCTTCGCAGAGCCCACCTTGTCCCCCAGCCTGAAGCTCTCAAATATTGTGGAAAGGTACTCGGCCTTCCCCCTGGACGCCATCCTCAGCGCCCAGCGCAGCTCCTTTCCCTGCAAGGACCATGACAAGGTGAAGCTCTTCTGCCTGACCGACCGGGCCGTGGTCTGTTTCTTCTGTGACGAGCCCTCCCTGCACGAGCAACACCAGGTCACCAACGTGGACGAGGCCTTCGAGGAACTGCAGGTGAGTGTTGGGGCCACCCACATCGAATGTAATCGATTTAGTACAGATCATAGTGGGGTTCTCGGTCACCCTGTGCCACTAATAGACACAGGGTGACTTACACATAGGAGGGGCCGGGGTAGCTGAAACAAGGGTTTCCCAACCTCTTCAAGGGATTCTGGGTTCCACAGGCCCCCCGCCCAAAGGGACTCCTGTCACAATGCTGCAGACCCAAGCTCAACTCCAGCCACAGTCTTTATATTTATACAGAGTGGGGAGGAGCCTAATCTCCGTCTGTGATCCCATTGGTGAGATTCCCCCTACAATGGCGGAATATGCTGGGACTTATAGTTGTTCCCCAGTGGGTCAGATGAAGATTCCTTCATGTTCTGTCACTGAGTTTGGAGGGGGAGCTGGGTCAGCACAGAGCCCAGGATTTGTGTAGCAGCCAGGAAGCTGTACAATGAGAATAACATGTCAGCGAATTAATAAGAGAACTACAAGGCTGCCATTCCTGGTCTCCTGAAAACGCTGATTGCCTGGCTGTGTCACAGACCCGGGACTGGCATACAACACAAATAAGTCGGGGAGAAGTCTGACGTTTTTATCCCTGTTCTTCACTGACTCAGAATATACTGAAGACAAAGGATCAGCATGGTGGGCTGGGGATCAGCAATGGCGGGCTGGGGATCAGCAATGGCGGGCTGGGGATCAGCAATGGCGGGCTGGGAACCAGCTATGGCGGGCTGGGGACCAGCAATGGCGGGCTGGGGATCAGCAATGGCGGGCTGGGAACCAGCTATGGCGGGCTGGGAACCAGCTATGGCGGGCTGGGGACCAGCAATGGCGGGCTGGGGATCAGCAATGGCGGGCTGGGAACCAGCTATGGCGGGCTGGGGATCAGCAATGGCGGGCTGGGGACCAGCAATGGCGGGCTGGGGGGATCGGCAATGGCGGGCTGGGGGGATCAGCAATAGCGGGCTGGGGGGATCGGCAATGGCGGGCTGGGGGGATCGACAATGGCGGGCTGGGGGGATCGGCAATGGCGGGCTGGGGGGATCGGCAATGGCGAGCTGGGGCGGATCGGCAATGGCGGGCTGGGGGGGATCAGCATGGCGGGCTGGGGGGATCAGCATGGCGGGCTGGGGGGATCAGCATGGAGGGCTGGGGGGATCGGCATGGAGGGCTGGGGGGATCGGCAATGGCAAGCTGGGGGGGATCGGGAATGGCGAGCTGGGGGGATCGACAATGGCGAGCTGGGGGGGATCGGCAATGGCGAGCTGGGGGGGATCGGCAATGGCGGGCTGGGGGGATCAGCAATGCAGTAGATCAGCATCACACGTTCCCTTTAATACGATTTCTGGCCCTTCCACCCTCTGTAGGCGGTTCCTGGACCTTCCAGTGATAGAGAAGATCTCCATCCACCGGCGGGCGGGTATGTGTCTCTATAGAGAGGTGCTGAGTGTTGGCAGCGTGCACTGACATCACAAGTCCTGACGGTAGCGCTGTTTCCTCCCGGTGTGTATACAACTAACCCACCCCAATGCGCGTCCTGGCCGGCGGTTCGCAGGTTGCGTGTCGGTGGTGGACTCTTGCGGAGTTGGTTTGGGGGAGATTTACTAAAACCGGAGCACTCAGAAAACCTGCATGGCAGCCAATCAGCTTCTATCTTCAGCTTCTTCAATGAAAATTTGACAGTCAAACCTGGAAGCTGATTGGTTGATACGCAGAGCTGCACCAGATTTAGTAAATGTTCCCCTATGACTGGCGCAGACCCCCGCACTCATTATACTGACGCCTCTCTCTGTAATTATCAGTGTGCCGTCTAACTGTCACCTCTTCTGTGACTAATACACATTCATCCAATGAGAGGACAGATCTGTGCCAGGCTCCTCCCCTCCCCTCTGAGCCCATTGGGTGGTCAGGGTTCAGATTTCTGAGGTCATAGGGGGCGTTCCTTTTCTTTGTGATGTCATCACGGGAGCAGGCCTTCACATTCAACCCCCATAGGACCGTTTATGTTGTCAGTCCAATCCCCGGCATGGGCAGATTGGATGGGTATTGATCCTTTTAAATTGAATATAAATAATTGGACTGGCAAAAGGGCCCTGATTGGCTAATGCAGAATAAGGTGGACCACGTGGCACTGTGCTCCGTACAGATCGGGATCCACTGGATTATTTGCTGTGTGACACAATAAGGAGAGCCGGCAACTCTGGTATCCTTGGTGCAATCTTTATTTTAAAAAGGACTAACGCGTTTCGTCAAGTAGCCTTGCTCATAGCTGTGATTGAAGAGGAGCTCCCGTCTGGGCAGAAAAGTCAGCAGCTACAAATCCGGGACAAATCCTGTAGCTGCTGACTTTCAATATAAGGACACTTACCTGTCCGGGGATCCTTGCCCCAGCCGGTTCTTCAATGGGCTTTGGGTGCAGGCGCCGGCGTCTCGGGTAAGGGAAACCTTCAGGCTTCACAACCAGTTTCCTCCCGAGCATGGGGGAGTGGTGCTGCTTCGTGAACCGATGTCTTCTGGGACCTGTGTGTGTGTCCCAGAAGGGACAGGAGGAGGGGCCTAAGATCTTCATAGATTATCGCAGCGTTCTGACCCGGAAATGGGAGCGGGTACTTACCAAAAAAAGTGCCAAATGTGGCAGTGGAGGGGGGAGGGTGCGACAAGCAGAGCTTCCCCTTTTTGGGTGGATCTCCGCTAAAAAGGCTACTCGCTGAAACGTGTTTGTTTTTTTGTCACTATCATGCCACTAACCCCCCTACTGACACCAACAATGGGGCACTAATCCCCCTACTGACACCAACAATGGGGCACTATTTTTCTCACTGACACCAACAATGGGGCACTATTCCACCAGATGAAACTGGTGATGGAGCCCCCTACTGACACCAACCATGGGGCACTATTTTTCTCACTGACACCAACCATGGGGCACTATTTTTCTCACTGACACCAACAATGGGGCACTATTCCACCAGCTGAAACCAACAATGGGGCACCATTCTTCTAAATGACACCAACAATGGGGCACTATTCCACCAGCTGAAACCAACAATGGGGCACCATTCTTCTCACTGACACCAACAATGGGGCACTATTCCACCAGCTGAAACCAACAATGGGGCACCATTCTTCTAAATGACACCAACAATGGGGCACTATTCCACCAGCTGAAACCAACAATGGGGCACCATTCTTCTCACTGACACAAACAATGGGACACTATTCCACCAGCTGAAACCATTGATGGAGCCCCCTTCCCCCTACTGACACCAACAATGGGGCACTATTCTTCTCATCGATATCAACAATGAGGCACTGATCCTGGGGCATTTTCTAGTCCCACTGGCCACAGTCCGGGCCCCTAAAGCCTGAAGGACAGTAAACTGGCCCTTTGCTTATAAAGTTTGGAGACCCCTGCTATACCAGTCAGTGCCGCATCTTTGCCGCGTTATTTGCTGCGTATCGGAGGAGTGGGCTACCTGACCTTAGATGGGGCTGGGCCAAGGAGTGGGCAAAAGTGGCGGCTGCCTTGGGTGCTTCTAACACGAAAGGGGCATAAAAAGAAGAGCAGGACCAGCAACCCATGGAGGGGGAGGGGCCCAGAACTGACCATCTGGCCCCCCCCCCCCGTGTGGTAGGACCCCTCGGAGGGGAGCATACATTGTATTCAGGATGATGATATCCACCTCTCCTCATGGGCCCTGGGGCACCTGCCCCCCCCCCCCATGTGGTAGGACCCCTCGGAGGGGAGAGGGGAGCAGACATTGTATTCAGAATGATGATATCCGCCTCTCCTCATGGGCCCTGGGACACCCGCCCCCTCTGCCCCCCTATGTGGTAGGACCCCTCAGAGGGGAGCAGACATTGTATTCAGGATGATGGTATCCTCCTCTCCTCATGGGCCCTGGGACACCCGCCCCCCCTGCCCCCCTGTGTGGTAGGACCCCTCGGAGGGGAGCAGACATTGTATTCAGAATGATGATATCCGCCTCTCCTCATGGGCCCTGGGACACCCGCCCCCCCTGCCCCCCTGTGTGGTAGGACCCCTCGGAGGGGAGAGGGGAGCAGACATTGTATTCAGAATGATGATATCCGTCTCTCCTCACGGGCCCTGGGACACCCGCCCCCCCTGCCCCCCTGTGTGGTAGGACCCCTCGGAGGGGAGCAGACATTGTATTCAGAATGATGATATCCGTCTCTCCTCATGGGCCCTGGGACACCTGCCCCCCCCCATGTGGTAGGACCCCTCAGAGGGGAGCAGACATTGTATTCAGGATGATGGTATCCTCCTCTCCTCATGGTCCCTGGGACACCCACCCCCCCTGTGTGGTAGGACCCCTCGGAGGGGAGAGGGGAGCAGACATTGTATTCAGAATGATGATATCCGCCTCTCCTCATGGGCCCTGGGACACCCGCCCCCTCTGCCCCCCTATGTGGTAGGACCCTGGTCGGAGGGGCGCAGATATTGTATTCAGGATGATGGTATCTGGCTCACCTCTCTGTTGTCTCTCCAGCGAGAACTGAAGGAGCAGCTCCAGGCACTGCAGGAGAGCGCCAAGGGCCACACCGAGGCCCTCCAACTACTGAAGCGTCAGCTGGCCGAGACCAAGGTGAGACCATGCCAATGGGAAGAGTTTTCTGTGTACCAGGCCTGTCCTGCGTCTCACCCTGCGATGTAAAGCGGCACTCAGGCAGATAACATTGTTATTATTTAGAAGAAACCCTCCCCCCAGGCCATGCTGGAGAATCTCCATGGTGACCATGTGTACCTCCTGGGGGCCCCTAAACTGCCAGGGTTGGCCCTTCCTGGCCCCCCACAATCTTGTTGTTCTTAAAATATAAAGAAGTGGCCCTGTCTAACCCATCCCCCACCCCTCCCCCAGGGTGCTGATTGGCCAGTAAGTCTTACCAAATGGCACCCCGCAGTGCCCACTATGCAAGGCTTCCTTCTGTTTCTTCATAGTCCTGTCCATCCATATGTTATGATCTGTGACAGATCCCTGCTTCATATAATACCATGCTCCCAGTCCTGACACTGCAGTGCTCTGTGCTGGCAGAGCTGAGTAACAGCCACACCCCTGGCACAGGTTTGTATTGCCGAGGAAGAGAGAAGGCGTGGCTAAGCAGGCTTCTTACTGCCTGCTGATTACTGACTTCACCATCATACTCAGGCCCCGCCCCCTCCCCCGCATAGCCGCTGTGCCAGGAGAATGAAGATGGAGGATGTCAGTATGCCGTCTCCTATTGGTGCCAGCTTCTCTTTACCTGCAGTCCAGGTGATGGGAATGTGCCGCTCACCCTGTGCTTTCTCCCCTGCCTAGTCCTCTGCCAAGAGCCTGCGTGCCACCATCAGCGAGGCCTTCGAGCACCTCCACCGACTGCTGCGAGAGCGCCAGAAGGCCATGCTGGAGGAGCTGGAGTCCGACACGGCCCGCACCCTGACCGACATCGAGCACAAGGTCCAACGCTACAGCCAGCAACTGCGCAAGGTACAGGAGGGGGTGCAGATCCTACAGGAGCGCCTGGCGGAGGGCGACAAACACAACTTCCTGGCGGGAATCTCATCGCTATCTGAGAGGTACCTGTATGTGTGTGTTGGGGGGGGGAGGGGCAGTAACACATAGCAACCAGCCAAAAATCATATCATTGCTATGATGGCTTCTGGTATGCAGATCCCACCACATACGACCCACCACAGACCGCAGACGACCCACCGCAGACGACCCACCGCAGACGACCCACCGCAGACGACCCACCGCAGACGACCCACCGCAGACGACCCACCACAGACGACCCACCGCAGACTGCAGATGACCCACCGCAGACTGCAGATGACCCACCGCAGACTGCAGATGACCCACCGCAGACGACCCACCGCAGACCACAGACTACCCACCACAGACGACCCACCGCAGACTGCAGACGACCCACCGCAGACGACCCACCGCAGACCGCAGACGACCCACCGCAGACCGCAGACGACCCACCGCAGACGACCCACCGCAGACGACCCACCGCAGACGACCCACCGCAGACGACCCACCGCAGACCGCAGACGACCCACCGCAGACGACCCACCGCAGACCGCAGACGAGCCACCGCAGACGAGCCACCGCAGACCGCAGACGAGCCACCGCAGATCGCAGACGACCCACCGCAGACGACCCACCGCAGACCGCAGACGACCCACCGCAGACCGCAGACGACCCACCGCAGACGACCCACCGCAGACGACCCACCGCAGACCGCAGACGACCCACCGCAGACGACCCACCGCAGACCGCAGACGACCCACCGCAGACGACCCACCGCAGACCGCAGACGACCCACCGCAGACGACCCACCGCAGACGACCCACCGCAGACCGCAGACGACCCACCGCAGACCGCAGACGACCCACCGCAGACCACACTTTATAGATTGCAGATTATTTTTTACACCTTTTCTCTTTTGTTTGGTGTTTGGACATTTCCTGTATTTTCTATGTCTGTGACAACCCAGGAAGTGAGGTGTAATTTCCCCATGGGGGGAAAAAAACTGTTTTGGCCGGAGCTCCTCTTTAATAAACATCTCCGCACTCAGCCGTGTCTAGAGGAAAGGATCGCTCTGAGGCTTGGCTATCACATGATGCTTGGCTCTCGCTGTGATTGGCCGATCTGTAGATTGTATTGATTGACCCCGTTCCTCTCCTTTCTCCTCCCTCTCCAGGTTAAAGGGGAAGATCCACGAGACCAACCTGACCTACGAAGACTTCCCCACCTCCAAGTATATGGGGCCCCTGCAGTACACCATCTGGAAGTCGCTCTTCCAGGACATCCACCCGGGTAATAAGACCTTCCCTTTCTTCTCTCTGATTGGGCGAGCATTGTGGGAGGGACTATTCCCTGATGACCAATCGGTTCTTCCTGTCTGACCCAATCTGAAGTTAGCCCCCCCCTTTCCATATACAGCTAGCGACCCCCCCCCCTGGTACTTGTGAGGTGCTTAGATACTCAGGGGGCCCTAATTGGGGGAGGGGCATATGTGGATTTTCCTAGAATGTGGACAAAATTCCGAAAAATCAAACATTCCTGATTGTCAGCCGGTCCTGATTTCAGGGAACAGGGGACTGAGCACGCAGTGTAGAGGGGACAGGCAGGGTGGATCACATACATGTTCTGGGTTAGGGGACAGGCAGGGTGGATCACATACATGTTCTGGGTTAGGGAACAGGCAGGGTGGATCACATACATGTTCTGCGTTAGGGGACGGGCAGGGTGGATCACATACATGTTCTGGGTTAGGGGACAGGCAGGGTGGATCACATACATGTTCTGGGTTAGGGGACAGGCAGGGTGGATCACATACATGTTCTGGGTTAGGGGACAGGCAGGGTGGATCACATACATGTTCTGGGTTAGGGAACAGGCAGGGTGGATCACATACATGTTCTGGGTTAGGGGACAGGCAGGGTGGATCCCATACATGTTCTTGGTTCGGGGACAGGCAGGATGGATCACATACATGTTCTTGGTTCGGGGACAGGCAGGATTGGTCACATACATGTTCTTGGTTCGGGGACAGGCAGGATGGATCACATACATGTTCTTGGTTCAGGGACGGGCAGGGTGGATCACATACATGTTCTTGGTTCAGGGACGGGCAGGATGGATCACATACATGTTCGGGGACAGGCAGGATGGATCACATACATGTTCTTGGTTTGGGGACGGGCAGGGTGGATCACGTACATGTTCTTGGTTCGGGGACGGGCAGGATGGATCACGTACATGTTCTGGGTTCGGGGACGGGCAGGGTGGATCACGTACATGTTCTGGGTTCGGGGACGGGCAGGGTGGATCACGTACATGTTCTGGGTTCGGGGACGGGCAGGGTGGATCACGTACATGTTCTGGGTTCGGGGACGGGCAGGGTGGATCACGTACATGTTCTGGGTTCGGGGACGGGCAGGGTGGATCACATACATGTTCTGGGTTCGGGGACGGGCAGGATGGATCACATACATGTTCTGGGTTCGGGGACGGGCAGGGTGGATCACATACATGCTCAGTACCCATCTGCCGGGATCATGAGTCATCGCTAATTTCATAACAGCCGTGTTTCCTATTGAGTGATGGTGTGATTGGCCCACAGCTATCACATAGCACCTGTACCAATCACAGCACCCTGTACCATGTGGATAGCTGTAGCCAATCAAAGATCACTAGTAGTCATTATTTAAACAGCAAAGTGTAAAAAATTAAGTAAAATAAAAAGTAGTACAGCCTTACTATAGTGACACTGGACTACTCCGATGAAAGTATGTATTAATAAAAAAATGTAAAAAATTTAATATTTTATTTTTATTTTATTTATTTTTTCACATCCTGTCTCCAGTGTCCCTGATTACCACCCACCAGTCATGTGATGACGCTGCACTGGTGATGGTATGTGGGAAATTTTTTTTAATTTTCTAAAAATAAAATTAAAAAAATTGCAACTTCACAAAACCTGTCATGCTTCTTACGAAAAGGGGTGATTTGGGGGGTATTTGTACTGGAGGGGGTGATTTGGGGGATATTTGTACCGGGGGGTGATTTGGGGGGTATTTGTACTGGGGGGGTGATTTTTGGGTATTTGTACTGGGGTGGGATGATTTGGGGGATATTTGTACTGGAGGGGGTGATTTGGGGGATATTTGTACCAGGGGGTGATTTGGGGGGTATTTGTACTGGGGGGGTGATTTTTTGGGGGTATTTGTACTGGGGTGGGATGATTTGGGGGATATTTGTACGGGGGGGTGATTTTTTGGGGGGTATTTGTACTGTCCTGGTGGTTTCAGGCCTCAAGAAATGAGATTGGCTGTCAATATATCAGGATTGATCGATTATCAGATATATATCCTGTAGATTGGGGGCTCTATAACTTTCTTATACACTGATTTGGATTTTTTCCCAGACACGGAGCAGAATACATTTTGGCCTAACTTTATGAAGAAATTTGATTTTATTGCATATTTTTTTATAACAGAAGAACATTTTCTTACCTTTTCATTTCTATAATAAGAAATAACCCCCCAGTGGTGATGAATTGCCATGAAAAGAAATAGTCTGTATAAATATCATGTGGGTACAATGTTACAATTGTCATTTTCAGTGTTGAATAGCAGAGAATTTCCTGGTCAACAAGAGGGAAAATCTTCCGGAGGTGAAGGGGTTAATGTCGGCAACAAAGGACAACTGCCAGTGGGGATCACTTCAACCAAACAAAGAATGCCCCCCCTCCCCCAGGGACAGGCCAGGGAGGCTGCTCCCCCCCTCCCCCCCAGGGACAGTCCAGGTTCTGTACAGACTCCCCCCCCCCCCTCCTCCCCCCCCCCCCCAGGGACAGGCCAGGGAAGCTGCGGGTTCCGTGCAGACTGCCCCCCCCCCTCCCCCCAGGGACAGTCCAGGTTCTGTACAGACTTCCCCCCCCCCCCCCCCCCAGGGATAGTCCAGGTTCTGTACAGACTTCCCCCCTCCCCCCCAGGGACAGTCCAGGTTCTGTACAGACTTCCCCCCCCCCCCCCGGGACAGTCCAGGTTCTGTACAGACTTCCCCCCTCCCCCCCAGGGACAGTCCAGGTTCTGTACAGACTTCCCCCCCCCCCCCCCAGGGACAGTCCAGGTTCTGTACAGACTTCCCCCCCTCCCCCCCCCCCCCAGGGACAGTCCAGGTTCTGTAGAGACTGAACTGGGGAAAGATTCAGGTGACGGCAGATTTGTGGCCGGGGTGGTTTTTCCACTCGCTGTCATCAGGTGTGTCTGATTTATGTCAGGAGAAAGTTTGGGTGTGACACGTGTGTAGGGCAGAGGAGGCTCCTGCCTAGGGGAGAATCACACTGGGGCTGACAAGTGACACATTCCTGTTTATACAGATCACTGAGTACATAGAGAGAGGCACAGATCTGATCTTCAGACACATGACTCTTCCTCCACAATCAGCAGATCACACCCGTCCTTGCCTCCCGCCGGGGGGGGGGGGTCGTGCCCGTCCTTGCCTCTCGCCGGGGGGGGGGGGGGGTTGTGCCCGTCCTTGCCTCCCATCGGGGGGGTCGTGCCCGTCCTTTCCTCCAGCCGGGGGGGTGTGTGCCCATCTTTGCCTTCCGGGGGGGGGGGGGGGTTGTGCCCATCCTTGCCTCCCATCGGGGGGGTCGTGCCCGTCCTTTCCTCCAGCCGGGGGGGTGTGTGCCCATCTTTGCCTTCCGGGGGGGGGGGGGGGTTGTGCCCGTCCTTGCCTCCCATCGGGGGGGTCGTGCCCGTCCTTTCCTCCAGCCGGGGGGGTGTGTGCCCATCTTTGCCTTCCGGGGGGGGGGGGGGGGTTGTGCCCATCCTTGCCTCCCACCAGGCCCGTGGGAGGCAAGGATGGGCACGACCCCCCCCCCCGGTGGGAAGCCAGTGGTCGTGCCTGTCCTTGCCTCCCGCCGGTGGTTGTGCCCGTCTTACTTGGGACAGTCTGGCATCCCTGGCATTGTGCTCAGGTTTGCTGCACTGGGGATGTGGTGTTGGTAGAAGGAGGGGGGTCTGTGTGTTTCAGGGGTTCGCGGGGTAGTATACTGTAAGGCGGACTCCAGTACTGACTGGAATGGGTTGTGTCTTGGCTCACATCTATATCTGTAGGACAGGAAAGCTGAAATCCTGGCAGTGGATGTGACTGGAAGGGAGTGAATGTTTCCCCCGAGAATACTGACCAGGAAATACTTCTTTCCGTAGAGAACAATGGAAACCGCCCCAAAAAAAGTGCTGGGTGAAAAGTCTCGCCGAGTTTCCTACATGAATTCTGTACATTCACGGCATTGACTTCAGGAGAATCTGTGTCCCTGGGATTCACAGCTCATTCACCTCCTCCATTCCCCTAGTAGTGGGATTCACAGCTCATTCACCTCCTCCGTTCCCCTAGTAGTGAGATTCACAGATCATTCACCTCCTCCGTTCCCCTAGTAGTGGGATTCACACCTCATTCACCTCCTCCTTTCCCCTAGTAGTGGGATTCACAGATCATTCACCTCCTCCTTTCCCCTAGTAGTGGGATTCACAGATCATTCACCTCCTCCTTTCCCCTAGTAATGGGATTCACAGATCATTCACCTCCTCCTTTCCTCTAGTAGTGGGATTCACAGATCATTCACCTCCTCTGTTCCCCTAGTAGTGGGATTCACAGATCATTCACCTCCTCCTTTCCTCTAGTAGTGGGATTCACAGATCATTCACCTCCTCTGTTCCCCTAGTAGTGGGATTCACAGATCATTCACCTCCTCCATTCCCCTAGTAGTGGGATTCTCAGATCATTCACCTCCTCCGTTCCCCTAGTAGTGGGATTCACAGCTCATTCACCTCCTCTGTTCCCCTACTGGTGGGATTCTCAGATCATTCACCTCCTCCGTTCCCCTAGTGGTAGGATTCACACCTCATTCACCTCCTCCGTTCCCCTAGTGGTGGGATTCACACCTCATTCACCTCCTCCGTTCCCCTAGTGGTAGGATTCACACCTCATTCACCTCCTCCGTTCCCCTAGTGGTGGGATTCACACCTCATTCACCTCCTCCGTTCCCCTAGTGGTGGGATTCACACCTCATTCACCTCCTCCGTTCCCCTAGTGGTAGGATTCACACCTCATTCACCTCCTCCGTTCCCCTAGTGGTGGGATTCACACCTCATTCACCTCCTCCGTTCCCCTAGTGGTGGGATTCACACCTCATTCACCTCCTCCGTTCCCCTAGTGGTAGGATTCACACCTCATTCACCTCCTCCGTTCCCCTAGTGGTGGGATTCACACCTCATTCACCTCCTCTGTTCCCCTAGTGGTGGGATTCACACCTCATTCACCTCCTCCGTTCCCCTAGTAGTGGGATTCACAGCTCATTCACCTCCTCCGTTCCCCTAGTAGTGGGATTCACAGCTCATTCACCTCCTCCGTTCCCCTAGTGGTGGGATTCACAGCTCATTCACCTCCTCCGTTCCCCTAGTGGTGGGATTCACAGCTCATTCACCTCCTCCGTTCCCCTAGTAGTGGGATTCACAGCTCATTCACCTCCTCCGTTCCCCTAGTGGTAGGATTCACACCTCATTCACCTCCTCCGTTCCCCTAGTGGTGGGATTCACAGCTCATTCACCTCCTCCGTTCCCCTAGTGGTAGGATTCGCACCTCATTCACCTCCTCCGTTCCCCTAGTGGTAGGATTCACACCTCATTCACCTCCTCCGTTCCCCTAGTGGTGGGATTCACACCTCATTCACCTCCTCCGTTCCCCTAGTGGTAGGATTCACACCTCATTCACCTCCTCCGTTCCCCTAGTGGTGGGATTCGCACCTCATTCACCTCCTCCGTTCCCCTAGTGGTGGGATTCACACCTCATTCACCTCCTCCGTTCCCCTAGTGGTGGGATTCGCACCTCATTCACCTCCTCCGTTCCCCTAGTAATGGGATTCACGCCTCATTTCACCTCCTCCATTCCCCTAGTAATGGGATTCACGCCTCATTCACCTCCTCCGTTCCCCTAGTGGTGGGATTCACAGCTCATTCACCTCCTCCGTTCCCCTAGTAATGGGATTCACAGCTCATTCACCTCCTCCGTTCCCCTAGTGGTGGGATTCGCACCTCATTCACCTCCTCCGTTCCCCTAGTAATGGGATTCACAGCTCATTCACCTCCTCCGTTCCCCTAGTGGTGGGATTCACACCTCATTCACCTCCTCCGTTCCCCTAGTGGTGGGATTCGCACCTCATTCACCTCCTCCGTTCCCCTAGTAATGGGATTCACGCCTCATTTCACCTCCTCCATTCCCCTAGTAATGGGATTCACACCTCATTCACCTCCTCCGTTCCCCTAGTGGTGGGATTCACAGCTCATTCACCTCCTCCGTTCCCCTAGTAATGGGATTCACACCTCATTCACCTCCTCCGTTCCCCTAGTGGTAGGATTCACACCTCATTCACCTCCTCCGTTCCCCTAGTGGTGGGATTCTCAGATCATTCACCTCCTCCGTTCCCCTAGTGGTGGGATTCGCACCTCATTCACCTCCTCCGTTCCCCTAGTGGTAGGATTCACACCTCATTCACCTCCTCCGTTCCCCTAGTGGTAGGATTCACAGCTCATTCACCTCCTCCGTTCCCCTAGTGGTGGGATTCTCAGATCATTCACCTCCTCCGTTCCCCTAGTGGTGGGATTTACATCTCATTCACCTCCTCCGTTCCCCTAGTGGTGGGATTCACACCTCATTCACCTCCTCCGTTCCCCTAGTGGTGGAATGTCTCACACACCTTTTGATCTTCTCTCCTCAGTGCCGGCAGCGTTGACGTTGGACCCGGTGACCGCCCACCAGCGCCTGATCCTGTCGGATGACTGCACCATCGTGGCGTACGGTAACTTGCACCCTCAGCCTCTGCAGGACTCTCCGAAGCGCTTTGACGTGGAGGTGTCGGTGTTGGGCTCGCAGGTCTTCGATGGAGGCGTCCATTACTGGGAGGTGGTCGTCTCCGACAAGACGCAGTGGATGATTGGACTGGCCCACGAAGCCGTGAGCCGCAAGGGAAGTATTCAGATCCAGCCCGGGAAAGGCTTCTACTGCATCGTGATGCATGACGGCAACCGGTACAGCGCCTGCACAGAGCCCTGGACCCGACTCAACGTCAAGAGCAAGTTAGAGAAGGTCGGCGTCTATCTGGACTATGATAAGGGTCTGCTCATCTTCTACAACGCCGACGACATGTCCTGGCTCTACACCTTCCGCGAGAAATTCCCCGGGAGACTATGTTCATATTTCAGCCCCGGGCAGAGCCACGCCAACGGCAAGAATGTACAACCGCTACGCATCAACACGGTGCGAATATAGCACTGCGTGCCCCCCCCAACCCCCACCATGCTGCTGCCTGTCCAGGTGGAGGGAGGGACCCCGTATTTAGATAGAAATAAAATGTCTCCATCATCCACTGAGGGACACAGGAATTCAAAACAGTCGAGTGACACCGCTGCCCGCAGGAGGTGAAGACCTTAGAAAAAGTCATAAACCAGCCCCCTTGTAGCCCATCCTCCACCCAGCTGGGGTTGGATGCCTTCTCTTCAGCTCTGCAAAGTCTAGCTTCTCTTACTGTTTTGGTGTATAGGTGCATCAGTCTGGGGTCACAGGATGCCTTCACACCCGCCCATCCTTGTAAGGGTGCCTCCTGAGCACCGTTGGCATTAGGGTTGGTACCCCAAGGTTGTTCCCAGTCTCAGGAGGCTTTTTGGCTATACCAGCCTTTCTCAACCTTTTCCCCAGAGGAACCCTTTAAATAATTTCCGGGTCTCAGGGAACCCCTAATAAGATTAGTCCATTGGGGGCCATTAAAATGCCCCTTACATTGATGGTGGTAAATGGGGGGAAAAAAATGTCCCTTTTTAATGGGGTGGCCAGATTGATGACTTTGGCTCTGCCAAATGGGGTTGGACCTATGGAGGTACCATTAGATGAGGAGCTCAGCTACCACAGCTCGAGGAACCCCTTGCCACCCCCGGAGGAACCCTAGGGTTCCATAGATTCTTGGTTGGGATAATACACTGTGAGGGTTATCACCCTCCATAGATATCTCCTGAGATGGGTCATCTGACCAGGGGGCCTCAGTCTGGTATCTTCCCTCCCTAAACCAAGGTTGGGAGTGTAAGGCTTGGGCCTTTCATTTATTGACCAGCTGGTCTCCCCTCATGGACCGGTTTTGGTTCAGGGGTCCCTCTGGGGACCTGTTCTCCAGGTGCTGGACCTATCTGCTTTTTGTTTTTTTGACTTCCTGGGCAGTTGCCTTGTTCTGCCAGTTTTGGTGTTTTTTTGGTCCACAGCCTTTTGCAGGTGAGGGCTCGGCGCTCCTTCAGAGGGAGTCATTCCACTTGGAAATGTATTCTGTCCTGATCTGAGCATCAGGTTGGCCCTCTGTTGGCAGGGACTTCACCTCCGCTAGTTCAGATTTGGGGTTGGTCCTCCTGGTGGTAGTCATGTGTTACAGACGGCTCCTGGTCTCTTCTTAGTGCTGTTGGTGGCTGTTGCCGCCCCCTGGACTGGACTGCTCTTGGCCAATCCTGGCTGTTTCTGAATTCCTGTGCCCATCAATGGACGATGGAGAAAGTAGTACGATGTTTGTACTTGCCTGAATATCTTTTTCTTGGAGCGTCCCACCCTTCTGTGGTATTTGGTGGCCCTGTGTACTGCTTTCTCACAGAACCGGAGGCGTGCTCGGCACAGGAGGTGTTATGCCGGGATTGGCTTACAATTTTCCTGTTTGCTGGTGTCCATACCTCCTGTAAGCGGCAGTATAACCCAACTGTGGATGAATCCCTGTGTCCCTCAATGGACTCCAAGAAAAAGATTTCAGGGGAGGTTAAAAAAAAATCTTTATTTAGCCTATAATATAAGAGGACCAATGAAAGTATCGCAGGCATGGATCAGTGCAGAGAGGCCCCGCCCCTTCAGGACTGACTCATATAAGAGGACCAATGAAAGTATCGCAGGTGTAGATCAGTGCGGAGAGGCCCCGCCCCTTCAGGACCGACTCCTATAATATAAAAGGACCAATGAAAGTATCGCAGATGTAGATCAGTGCAGAGAGGCCCCGCCCCTTCAGGACCGACTCCTATAATATAAGAGGACCAATGAAAGTATCGCAGATGTAGATCAGTGCGGAGAGGCCCCGCCCCTTCAGGACCGACTCCTATAATATAAAAGGACCAATGAAAGTATTGCAGATGTAGATCAGTGCAGAGAGGCCCCGCCCCTTCAGGACCGACTCCTATAATATAAAAGGACCAATGAAAGTATCGCAGGTGTAGATCAGTGCGGAGAGGCCCCGCCCCTTCAGGACCGACTCCTATAATATAAAAGGACCAATGACAGTATCGCAGATGTAGATCAGTGCAGAGAGGCCCCGCCCCTTCAGGACCGACTCCTATAATATAAAAGGACCAATGAAAGTATCGCAGGCATGGATCAGTGCAGAGAGGCCCCGCCTCTTCAGGACCGACTCCTATAATATAAAAGGACCAATGAAAGTATCGCAGATGTAGATCAGTGTGGAGAGGCCCCGCCTCTTCAGGACGACTCCTATAATATAAGAGGACCAATGAAAGTATCGCAGGTTTAGATCAGTGCGGAGAGGCCCCGCCCCTTCAGGTCTGACTCCTATATTATAAAAGGACCAATAAAAGTATCGCAGATGTAGATCAGTGCAGAGAGGCCCCGCCCCTTCAGGACTGACTCATATAAGAGGACCAATGAAAGTATCGCAGGAGTAGATCAGTGTGGAGAGGCCCCGCCCCTTCAGGACGACTCCTATAATATAAAAGGACCAATGAAAGTATTGCAGATGTAGATCAGTGTGGAGAGGCCCCGCCCCTTCAGGACTGACTCGATCCGCCATATAACGGAATGAATGGCTTGAGTCAGGAACATTGGGTGGATCCCAATTCTAGAATGTTGGCCCCCATGGCCCTGTGGGAAATGTCTCCCCATATAATTGGGAGGATGGGAGTCGTAGTCTCATGATCAGAAGTAGAGGAGCTGTGCGGAGCACAGGGGATTCTGGGAAGACGTCTTTTATACGGCCGATTCCCGGATCTGATCTCTCTGACTGTGGAGGCCGAATGGTAAAAAGGGGTAATTTTCTGCCTGCAGGAGGCATTCAGATAATGTACCAAATCCATCACACAGCCAGAGAATGAAGGCCCGACGTGAGGGGGAGGGGGCAGTCCTGTATTTGGTTTTGGATGGGGGGGAAGGGGGCGTGGGCCGGGTTGCTGTCTGTGCCCCTAGGGGGGAGATGTTGTCCCCGCACCTCTGTTTTGGCCAGAATGGGGCACAAAGAAAACCTCTCCAAGGAGGTAGACAGACAGAAATGTTTTTATCTCTCTCCCATCCAAAAATGTAAAGCTGAACACCTAATAAAAAAAAAATGAATAGCCCTTTAATGTGTTTGCTGCAATACTTAAATTCAACCCTGAGCTGCTCCCCGTGGTATAAGTTTTCTGCCACTAGATGTCCTCAGTTTTCAGGATTGAATGACATCCAGCGTCATCCAACCGATGAGTTCTGAGGCCACCGGCAGGCTGTAATTGGTCGGTGAAAGGAGAAGCAGCAGACTGATGAGGTCATCTCTCTGTCCCTCTGCTCTCACACGTTCAGCTTTAAAAACCATTGGTTAGCATTGGGCTTTAACCGCTTGAAATCGATGTGCTGCTAACAAGGAAAGGAAGAGAGAGATTGGTTCAGTCAGTCAGGAGCAAGCGATCGCCCTTCCCGAGCCTGCCCCCGTCACCATATAACACTTCTATATATTCCCTTCCCCTGACATCCAACTGATAGACCGTTGTACCCCAAAACTGGATTCAGCTGTGGCTGGAGTGAAGTGAGAGCGAAGGATCATCGCACTTGGAGGATCTCCATCCAGCAAGTCTACAAATGTCCCCCTTTAGCTTCTTCCTTCCTTGTGATGCCCCCGAGAGTTCTACAAGGATTCTCCGAATGAACCCTAGTCATTAACAGCCCCCCCTGAGGGCCAGGGAGAGATCTGCATATTGCACAGTCGGGAGGGAGGACATTGCACCTCGCCAATTTGATGGCCTCCTTTTTAATCTACTTTTACTTCATTCCACCCAAAATCTGATCCTTCTCTGGAGTATGGGGAGAACTAAACTCTTCCCTGTGATTGGCTACCTTAACTCTGATCTGGTTAGCAGTAGGTGGTCACATCCAGCTGGACGGGTTCTGTAATGTTGAGGACATTTTGTAGAGTCTCCAAGGAACTTCAGTTCTAATGAGTGTCGGGAAGATCCCCGCATGCATATACCCACCACACAGGTAGACCCCCTTCATCCAAATACCATGGAAGGTGTCATGGCGGTTCTGGTTTGTCCAAGAACAGGTGGAGGTGTGGATGTTGTGCTCCCACCTTATTCTAGTTACATCATCCCATCCCTGGCATCGGGGAGTCTGCAGAGGTGTTATTCCTTCCATTCATAAGACTTGAGGTTTGAATTGTAAAATCTCCAGGGTAGAGAAGATAAGAATAAGTGGAAGATGGGTGGTGTTGGAGGCCCAACCCCCGATCAAGGATAGTTGTCCCAGTTTGACATGGATATCCTTGTGAACCAGTTTTCCTCCCTGTCTAAATGTCCACCTCAATGTCCTGCCACCGTCTAAAAGACAAAGTCTTGACCTGTAGAACTTGTCCTGCTATGTTGGGTCTTCCCCAGAAGAATTTGTCCTACTAGGTTAAGTCTTGACCTGTAGAATTTGCCCTCCGGTGTTCTCCTGTGTTGGATCTTTTGTTTCATGAGAGGTTGCCTTACCTCCCAACCGTTCAGGTCTTTGTATTCCTCACTACATAAGGTCCTTCCCTTGTGTTTGGCTGTTGAGTCTGAAGAAATGGCTTGGAGGAGCTATGAGATATCGTCACCACGACAGAACAAGTCCAGCTGGAAGCGACCAACTGCTACTCGATACCCCATGACCTGGAGCCATGAGGTGCTTCACAGACTTACCTCTGAGCCTGGTGAAATGTCCATCCCAATGTAGAGGGTGGGGTTTGGCCCCTGGTTCCCCTCCACCTCACAGATCTGCAGTTGTTTTGATGTAATAAAACGTGCAAATGCCGATATTACCCAGAAAATGTGGAAACTGTTACAGCACTGCTGAGAAATGTCGCAATAAACTGTGAAAAGGTTGAAGTTTGCCTGGTTGTCCCTTTATTGTAGGATTACAGTTGTACTTTATATGGAGATCTGCAGCGTGGCTCTTATTGATAGCAGATCAGGTCAGAAAGACATTCTCTCCCCATCAGGTGTAACTTTGCGACTGACGCATTTTACCCAAGGAGCTCGATCACAAGAAAACATTCTATGAACGTCCGTCTGATCTTGTCTACATCAATCGTGGTTAGTAACACATGGTGTAGAGCTAAAACAAAATATTGGCATATAAATCAAGTGCAAAATAAATCACACGATGCAATAATTAAACACATTCCCAGATTAAAGTGCCAAGTGCAAAAAGGTCACCGAACGACCAAATAGCAAATCCAAATAATGATGAGGTGAAGAGAGGTCATGTAGTGATAAAACTCCAAATCACCGAGTAGTGAGTAAAGTTCATATAGTGGTGTGTTAAAGTCACAATATACTGAGGGATCCAAATAGAGGAGGGATCCAAAACACGTGGTCCGGTGCAGAGGGGGAAGTGCATGAAGAAACCTGAAAAGCCACAATCGGATCACCCAGGATAGTGATAGTCCTCAGGCCAATTAGGGGGGTAAATACTCTTACTGGATGATGTGGACACAGGCCACACACGACAGTGGGTCAGTCAGGCAGAAAATACCGACTAGGTAGACTCTGAAGACGGACACTGGACAGCTTACATCGGGAGTTGCGATTGGAGCTCTGGTAGAAATCGACCAAACGTATGGATCAGAAATGACCTGGATGGAGTCAGAGGAAGGTGGGTTACACAAGACACCGGTCCATTGAATCTGCCTGCTCATAGAACTGCATGGAGCTTCTGATCCAAGTCCTCCTGAAAAACTCCCTAATCCGATGCAGGCCCCGCCGCTTCCCGGGACCGTCTTTTCTGCTCAGACTTCTCTGGGGCCTGCATCGGATTAGGACGTTTTTCAGGAGGACTTGGATCAGAAGCTCCATGCAGTTCTATGAGCAGGCAGATTCAATGGACCGGTGTCTTGTTTAAACCCACCTTCCTCTGACTCCATCCAGGTAATTGCTGATCCATACATTGGACGATTTCTACCAGAGCACCAATCGCAACTCCCGGTGCAAGCGGTCCAGTGTCCGTCTTTGGAGTCTACCTATTCGGTATTATATGCCTGACTGACCCACTGTCATGAGTGGCCTGTGTACACATCATCCGGTAAGAGTATTTACCCCCCTAATTGGGCTGAGGACTATCACTATCCTGGGCGATCCAATTGTGGCTTTTCAGGTTTCTTCATGCACCTTCCCCTCTGCACTGGACCACGTGTTTTGGATCCCTCCTCTATTTGGATGTTCTAGTACAGCCATTCTCAACCAGGGTTTCCGGGGTTCCTCCAGAGGTCGCTAGGGGTTCCTTGAGCTGTTGCTGATGAACCACCTATTTGATGCCTACAGAGTTCAAGGTTCAGCACCACATAGCAAAGCCAGCAGCACGACACCAAATCACTTTTTGACTGTCTTTAAGGATGGAATTCTAAACACCACTTTAAGGGGGGCATTCTAAACACCACTTTAAGGGGGACATTCTTCCCATTGACCACTAATATAAGGAGCATCGTTCCTATTGAGCCCTGATGATTTGGTTTTAGGAAGGGTTCCTTGAGACATGAAAATTATTTTTGGGGTTCCCCTAGAGTTAAAAGGTTGAGAAAGCCTGTTGTAGTATATTGTGACTTTAACACACCACTATATGAACTTTACTCACTACTCGGTGATTTGGAGTTTTATCGCTACATGACCTCTCTTCACCTCATCATTATTTGGATTTGCTATTTGGTCCTTCGGCGACCTTTTTGCACTTGCCACTTTAATCTGGGAATGTGTTTAATTATTGCATCGTGTGATTTATTTTGCACATGATTTATATGCCAATATTTTGTTTTAGAGCTACACCATGTGTTATAATTTGTCAAATTTTGTGTTAGCCGCTTTGATTGGTTATTGCCGGCTCGTGCCGTAATCTCACCCCAGTAGAGTGCAGCTCATGTTTTTGAACACAACAGGAGGTGGTTGTATGACACCTATAAATCCCCTTCGTCTCGGGGCCGGCTTCTCAGAGGCTAAAAACCAGCCCAGTAATAGTGAGTGATGCCCCCCATTTTCCAACATCAACAGGGGGCACTGCTGAGCTCCAGAAGGGTGATGAGGAAACACAGCAAATGCCAACCCTTGCAGGAGAGTGGCTGTGTGTTACCACCCAGAGCTGCAACATTCACAAACCAAAATTATTCAGCCAATAACAGGTACTTAAAGTGGACCCGTCATCACATTGATTTTCCCTTTTTTAGTCCTCCCTCGCCAGGGCCATCTACCCCCCCCCCCCTTCATGCAGGCCCCCATCAAGCTGGGGGTTGAGGGGGCACCTCTGCAGATGCCTTTCGAAGCTGGACTGTGTGCATCTATAGACACACAACTTGGCTCAGCGATGCTCCTACTCACAGTATTTGGCAGCAGCAGGAGCCTATGGGGCCACGCTGCCCTCAGTGTCTCCTGTGAGAGAGGAGAGCGTGCTGCAGACGGGTTTGGGTTTTTATTGGACTGTCGCTGGATGTTGTGACATATAATCATGAAGAATGAGGAGTTCTGACATTCTACAAAATTGGGATCTGCACCTTAAATTACACCATCCGGCACACAATATTATCATAAAGACACACACAGACCTAAATAAGCAGATATAGATTTATTAGAGTTGTGTCCCTGGGACAGCGAAGAACAACTGACACTCAGAGGGGCGGACTGGATCCAGGTTGGGACTTGCTCGGAATCTCCTGAAGAAGAATTCTTCTGTTTCCCTGCCAGGTGAATGTTTTGTTTCATTGTTGGTGGATTAGTGTTCCTGGCACAGTGAGTAAGAGCACCAGAAAGTGTTGGGTTGTATAAAAGCTTTTAATAAAAGTACAACAAAAATAAATCAGCAATGACTCCACCGACATAAAAACAAGTAAAAGTACAGCCGGTAAGGGAGGAGGAACTGGGAGTGATGCGTTCATGACTGGTCATCCATGGTGGAGGAGCTGGGATGGGAGCGCTCCATGTCTGGTCATCCATGGTGGAGGAGCTGGGATGGGAGCGCTCCATGTCTGGTCATCCATGGTGGAGGAGCTGGGATAGGAGCACACCATGTCTGGTTATCCATGGTGGAGGAGCTGGGATGGGAGCGCTCCATGTCTGGTCATCCATGGTGGAGGAGCTGGGATGGGAGCACACCATGTCTGGTTATCCATGGTGGAGGAGCTGGGATGGGAGCACACCATGTCTGGTCATCCATGGTGGAGGAGCTGGGATGGGAGCGCTCCATGTCTGGTTATCCATGGTGGAGGAGCTGGGATGGGAGCGCTCCATGTCTGGTCATCCATGGTGGAGGAGCTGGGATGGGAGCGCTCCATGTCTGGTTATCCATGGTGGAGGAGCTGGGATGGGAGCACACCATGTCTGGTTATCCATGGTGGAGGAGCTGGGATGGGAGCGCTCCATGTCTGGTCATCCATGGTGGAGGAGCTGGGATGGGAGCACACCATGTCTGGTTATCCATGGTGGAGGAGCTGGGATGGGAGCACACCATGTCTGGTTATCCATGGTGGAGGAGCTGGGATAGGAGCGCTCCATGTCTGGTTATCCATGGTGGAGGATCTAGGATGGGAGTGCACTGTGTCTGGTCATCCATGGTGGAGGAGCTGGGATGGGAGCGCTCCATGTCTGGTTATCCATGGTGGAGGATCTAGGATGGGAGTGCACTGTGTCTGGTCATCCATGGTGGAGGAGCTGGGATAGGAGCGCTCCATGTCTGGTTATCCATGGTGGAGGATCTAGGATGGGAGTGCACTGTGTCTGGTCATCCATGGTGGAGGAGCTGGGATAGGAGCACTCCATGTCTGGTTATCCATGGTGGAGGAGCTGGGATGGGAGCACACCATGTCTGGTTATCCATGGTGGAGGAGCTGGGATGGGAGCGCTCCATGTCTGGTCATCCATGGTGGAGGAGCTGGGATGGGAGCACACCATGTCTGGTTATCCATGGTGGAGGAGCTGGGATGGGAGCACACCATGTCTGGTCATCCATGGTGGAGGAGCTGGGATGGGAGCGCTCCATGTCTGGTTATCCATGGTGGAGGAGCTGGGATGGGAGCGCTCCATGTCTGGTCATCCATGGTGGAGGAGCTGGGATGGGAGCGCTCCATGTCTGGTTATCCATGGTGGAGGAGCTGGGATGGGAGCACACCATGTCTGGTTATCCATGGTGGAGGAGCTGGGATGGGAGCGCTCCATGTCTGGTCATCCATGGTGGAGGAGCTGGGATGGGAGCACACCATGTCTGGTTATCCATGGTGGAGGAGCTGGGATGGGAGCACACCATGTCTGGTTATCCATGGTGGAGGAGCTGGGATAGGAGCGCTCCATGTCTGGTTATCCATGGTGGAGGATCTAGGATGGGAGTGCACTGTGTCTGGTCATCCATGGTGGAGGAGCTGGGATGGGAGCGCTCCATGTCTGGTTATCCATGGTGGAGGATCTAGGATGGGAGTGCACTGTGTCTGGTCATCCATGGTGGAGGAGCTGGGATAGGAGCGCTCCATGTCTGGTTATCCATGGTGGAGGATCTAGGATGGGAGTGCACTGTGTCTGGTCATCCATGGTGGAGGAGCTGGGATAGGAGCACTCCATGTCTGATCATCCATGGTGGAGGAGCTGGGATAGGAGCACTCCATGTCTGGTCATCCATGGTGGAGGAGCTGGGATAGGAGCACTCCATGTCTGATCATCCATGGTGGAGGAGCTGGGATGGGAGCGCTCCATGTCTGGTCATCCATGGTGGAGGAGCTGGGATAGGAGCGCTCCATGTCTGGTTATCCATGGTGGAGGAGCTGGGATGGGAGCGCTCCATGTCTGGTTATCCATGGTGGAGGAGCTGGGATAGGAGCACACCATGTCTGGTTATCCATGGTGGAGGAGCTGGGATAGGAGCACTCCATGTCTGGTCATCCATGGTGGAGGAGCTGGGATGGGAGCGCTCCATGTCTGGTCATCCATGGTAGAGGAGCTGGGATGGGAGCACTCCATGTCTGATCATCCATGGTGGAGGAGCTGGGATAGGAGCACACCATGTCTGATCATCCATGGTGGAGGAGCTGGGATGGGGGCACACCATGTCTGGTCATCCATGGTGGAGGAGCTGGGATAGGAGCGCTCCATGTCTGATCATCCATGGTGGAGGAGCTGGGATAGGAGCACACCATGTCTGATCATCCATGGTGGAGGAGCTGGGATGGGGGCACACCATGTCTGGTCATCCATGGTGGAGGAGCTGGGATAGGAGCGCTCCATGTCTGATCATCCATGGTGGAGGAGCTGGGATAGGAGCACACCATGTCTGATCATCCATGGTGGAGGAGCTGGGATGGGGGCACACCATGTCTGGTCATCCATGGTGGAGGAGCTGGGATAGGAGCGCTCCATGTCTGGTCATCCATGGTGGAGGAGCTGGGATAGGAGCGCTCCATGTCTGGTTATCCATGGTGGAGGATCTAGGATGGGAGTGCACTGTGTCTGGTCATCCATGGTGGAGGAGCTAGGATAGGAGCACTCCATGTCTGGTTATCCATGGTGGAGGATCTAGGATGGGAGTGCACTGTGTCTGGTCATCCATGGTGGAGGAGCTGGGATAGGAGCACACCATGTCTGATCATCCATGGAGGGGGAGCTGGGATAGGAGCGCACCGTGTCTGGTCATCCATGGTGGAGGAGCTGGGATGGGAGCACACCATGTCTGGTCATCCATGGTGGAGGAGCTGGGATGGGGGCACACCATGTCTGGTCATCCATGGAGGGGGAGCTGGGATGGGAGTGCCCTGTGTCTGGTCATTCCTGGAGGAGGAGCTGGGATGGGAGCACACCATGTCTGGTCATCCATGGTGGAGGAGCTGGGATGGGAGCACACCATGTCTGGTCATCCATGGAGGGGGAGCTGGGATGGGAGTGCCCTGTGTCTGGTCATTCCTGGAGGAGGAGCTGGGATGGGAGCGCACCATGTCTGGTCATCCATGGAGGGGGAGCTGGGATGGGAGCGCACCACGTCTGGCCATCCATTGTGGGGGAGCTGGGATGGGAGCACACCACGTCTGGTTATCCATGGTGGAGGATCTAGGATGGGAGCGCACTGTGTCTGGTCATTCCTGGAGGAGGAGCTGGGATGGGAGCACACCACGTCTGGTCATCCACCGTGGAGGAGCTGGGATAAGTGCATCGTATCCCGTCATTCCTCGTGGAAGAGCTGGGATGAGAGAGCACTGTGTCCAGTCATCCATGGTGGAAGAGCTGGGATGAGAACGCACCATGTCTGGTCATCCATGATGGAGGATCTGGGATGGGAGCACTCCACATCTAGTCATCCATGATGGAGGATCTGGGATGGGAGCACTCCACATCTAGTCATCCATGATGGAGGATCTGGGATGGGAGCACTCCACATCTAGTCATCCATGGTGGAGGAGCTGGGGTGGGAGTGCACCATGTCTGGTCATCTGGATTGTAGGAAGGGAGCACTACTTATCTGGTCTTCCATGATGGAGGAGCTGGGATAGGAGAACACCTAGTCTAGTCATCCATGGTAGAGGTGTTGGGATGGGAGCACACCACATCTGATCATCCATGGTAGAGGAGTTGGGATAGGAGCGCACCATGTCTGGTCATCCATGATGAGGGAATTGGGATGGGAGCACACTGTGTCTAGTCATCCAGAGTAGAGAAGTTTGGATGGGAGAACATGACATCTCATCTATGGGGGAGAAGCTGGGATGGGAGCACACCACGCGGTAGGTCATCCATGGTGGAGGAGCTGGGTTTGTAGTGCACCGTCTGGTCATCTATGGTGGAGGAGCTGGGTTGAAGTGCACCATGTCTGGTCATCCATGGTGGAGGAGCTGGGTTGAAGTACACCATGTCTGGTCATCCATGGTGGAGGATCTGGGGTTGAAGTGCACCATGTCTGGTCATCCATAGTGGAGGAGCTGGGATGGGAGTGCACTGTGTCTGGTCATCCATGGTGGAGGAGCTGGGTTGAAGTGCACCATGTCTGGTCATCCATGGTGGAGGAGCTGGGTTGAAGTGCACCACGTCTGGTCATCCATGGTGGAGGAGCTGGGTTGAAGTGCACCATGTCTGGTCATCCATGGTGGAGGAGCTGGGGTTGAAGTGCACCATGTCTGGTCATCCATGGTGGAGGATCTGGGGTTGAAGTGCACCATGTCTGGTCATCCATGGTGGAGGATCTGGGGTTGAAGTGCACCATGTCTGGTCATCCATGGTGGAGGAGCTGGGTTGAAGTGCACCATGTCTGGTCATCCATGGTGGAGGAGCTGGGTTGAAGTGCACCACGTCTGGTCATCCATGGTGGAGGAGCTGGGTTGAAGTGCACCATGTCTGGTCATCCATGGTGGAGGAGCTGGGGTTGAAGTGCACCATGTCTGGTCATCCATGGTGGAGGAGCTGGGGTTGAAGTGCACCATGTCTGGTCATCCATGGTGGAGGATCTGGGGTTGAAGTGCACCATGTCTGGTCATCCATGGTGGAGGAGCTGGGTTGAAGTGCACCATGTCTGGTCATCCATGGTGGAGGAGCTGGGTTGAAGTGCACCACGTCTGGTCATCCATGGTGGAGGAGCTGGGTTGAAGTGCACCATGTCTGGTCATCCATGGTGGAGGAGCTGGGTTGAAGTGCACCATGTCTGGTCATTCATGGTGGAGGATCTGGGGTTGAAGTGCACCATGTCTGGTCATTCATGGTGGAGGAGCTGGGTTGAAGTGCACCATGTCTGGTCATCCATGGTGGAGGAGCTGGGTTGAAGTGCACCACGTCTGGTCATCCATGGTGGAGGAGCTGGGTTGAAGTGCACCATGTCTGGTCATCCATGGTGGAGGAGCTGGGTTGAAGTGCACCATGTCTGGTCATCCATGGTGGAGGATCTGGGTTGAAGTGCACCATGTCTGGTCATCCATGGTGGAGGATCTGGGTTGAAGTGCACCATGTCTGGTCATCCATGGTGGAGGATCTGGGGTTGAAGTGCACCATGTCTGGTCATCCATGGTGGAGGAGCTGGGTTGAAGTGCACCATGTCTGGTCATCCATGGTGGAGGAGCTGGGGTTGAAGTGCACCATGTCTGGTCATCCATGGTGGAGGAGCTGGGTTGAAGTGCACCATGTCTGGTCATCCATGGTGGAAGAGCTGGGTTGAAGTGCACCATGTCTGGTCATCCATGGTGGAGGAGCTGGGTTGAAGTGCACCATGTCTGGTCATCCATGGTGGAGGAGCTGGGTTGAAGTGCACCATGTCTGGTCATCCATGGTGGAGGAGCTGGGGTTGAAGTGCACCATGTCTGGTCATCCATGGTGGAGGAGCTGGGTTGAAGTGCACCATGTCTGGTCATCCATGGGGGAGGAGCTGGGTTGAAGTGCACCATGTCTGGTCATCCATGGTGGAGGAGCTGGGTTGAAGTGCACCATGTCTGGTCATCCATGGTGGAGGAGCTGGGTTGAAGTGCACCATGTCTGGTCATCCATGGTGGAGGAGCTGGGGTTGAAGTGCACCATGTCTGGTCATCCATGGTGGAGGAGCTGGGTTGAAGTGCACCATGTCTGGTCATCCATGGTGGAGGAGCTGGGTTGAAGTGCACCACGTCTGGTCATCCATGGTGGAGGATCTGGGGTTGAAGTGCACCACGTCTGGTCATCTGTGCGCTCTATTTCCCGGACGCCTGCATCTGTTTACAGAACGCTTCAAACTGCTGCTGCTCCAACTCCGTCATCACCTTGTTCAGGGCGTAGATCTGAAATAAAGAGAACCTGTTATCTCCACAGCCTCAGGTTGTGTCATCTCCTCATGCCGCAGCAGTACATGCAATTAAAATGAAGCAGAAGTTATCTGAAGGGATATATGTGAGATCAGAATTGGAATAGGAAGATTATTGGCAGCGCATAGCTGACTTCCTGTGTGCCCCCCCCCCCCCCCCCGCCTGTTATGGAGATTGGCACCTACACCTACATTTGGGAATATTGGCACAACTCACACTGTTTATAACTCACAATTCTGAACATTTTACTATTTGGAAGAGAAGTGAATTGGCGCCCTGCGGCGGTCCTATAAACGCATGGCGAGATGAAGATCGCGGCTTCTGTACCAGGAGGAAAGCGTCTACCGCGACACCTCCAGAGAAGATCTCACGTCACAGTTTGAGGCCCGGCAGCCATCTTCTCCACCACATCCTGCTGAACACAAGACGAGGGACGAGTGCCAAGTAAACCACAATGTGGGCATAGCGCAGCCTCACCCATCCCCCCCGGCATGAATTGTGATCCTCGTGTCTGACGGAAGGAGCTCAGAACACCAACAAGGCACCAATAAATGTTCTTCTGTAAGAACTTCATCTCCACACCTAACCCCACAATTCACCACCTCAGCCAGCGCCGGGCACAAGGGATCCATGAACGATGAGGACACCCCATCCCCCGCTCCCAGAGTTTATCATAAGGGAAGACGAGAGTGAGATGAGCAAACTCCGCAGCAACCAATCACGTCCTTTCACTCTCCTATCAGCACCGTGAAGTGAAATCTGGGCTCTGATTGGCTGCTGCGGACCACCCACTAGAGGGCGAAACACGTTAAATGAAGACTGTGGAGTGTCTCTGTCCTATTGTAGTTGGAGTATTATGGGGGGGTGGAGGGGGTGATCTGGGTGGAGTACTATGGGGGGGGTTCTGTAGTTGAAGCACTATGATGGGGTGGAGGCGGTGATCTAGGTGAAGTACTGGGGGAGGGGTTCTGTAGTTGGAGTATTATGGGGGGGGGTGGAGGGGGTGATCTGGGCGGAGTACTATGGGGGAGGGGTTCTGTAGTTGGAGTACTATGAAGGGGTGGAGGGGGTGATCTGGGTGGAGTACTATGGGGGAGGGGTTCTGTAGTTGGAGTACTATGAAGGGGTGGAGGGGGTGATCTGGGTGGAGTACTATGGGGGAGGGGTTCTGTAGTTGGAGTACTATGAAGGGGTGGAGGGGGTGATCTGGGTGGATTACAATGGGGGGAGGGGTTCCGTAGTTGGGTAACTATGAAGGGGTGGAGTATATAATAAGATCAGCCAGAGAACGAGAGGGATGAGAAGGTGGGGGGGGGGGCAGGTATTTTTTTGCCCCCGGGGAGGTTCTCACACCCAGATCTGGTTAGCAGGGCGTCTCTAGAATACAATGCATGTATGCAGCATGTGTCATGTGCCCCCGGGGGAGGTATACAGTATATATGCACACAACTGTCATTGGCAGCACATATCACAGGCTGGAGTCTATTTATAATGCTGAGCAGAGCAGCGGGGGAGGGGGAGTCCCGGTATTAAAGCTGCAGGGACCTGGCAGCACCGCTATGGGAGATCCTCAGCGCCCTCCACTACTGAGCGGCCTCTCCGGGTTCAGGTCCCCCCCACCCCATTACACAATGGTCACCCACCAACCTACCAGTCAGTCCCAATGGCCAACAAAGCAGTGAAGGGGGAAGGGGGGACCATACTCACACTGGATCCAGTCTTTATAATACAGCACCCCCCAAATTTGAACATGTGAACCGCCATCTGGAGGGGTGCTGTACAGTCGGGAGGGGGTGCTGTACAGTCGGGGGGTGATGTACAGTTGGAGGGGGGAGAGGGGTGCAGTACAGTCGGAGAGGGGTGCTGTACAGTCAGAGTGGGGAGAGGGGTGCTGTACAGTCGGAGGGGTGCTGTACAGTCGGGAGGGGGAGACGGGTGCTGTACAGTCGGAGAGGGGTGCCGTACAGTCGGGAGAGGGGTGATGTACAGTCGGGAGAGGGGTACTGTACAATCAAAGGGGGAGAGCGGTGCTGTACAGTCGGAGGGGGAGAGGAGTGCAGTACAGTCGAAGAGGGGTGCTGTACAGTTGGGGGTTCTGAACAGTCAGAGGGGTGCTGTACAGTAGGAGGGGAGGGGTGCTGTAGAGCAGGAGGGGGGAGAGAGGTGCTGTACAGTCGGAGGGGAGGGGTGCTGTACAGTCGGAGGGGGAGAGAGGTGCTGTACAGTCGGAGGGGGGAGAGGGGTGCTGTACAGTCGGAGGGGGAGAGGGGTGCTGTACAGTTGGAGAGGGAGGGGTGCTGTACAGTCAGAGGGGGGAGAGGGGTGCTGTACAGTCGGAGGGGTGCTGTACCGTCGGGAGGGGGAGAGGGGTGCTGTACAGTCGGAGAGGGGTGCCGTACAGTTGGGAGAGGGGTGATGTACAGTCGGGAGAGGGGTGATGTACAGTCCGAAGGGGAGCTGTACAGTCGGAGGGGGGAGAGGGGTGCTATACAGTCAGAGGGGGGAGAGGGGTGCTGTACAGTCGGAAGGGTGCTGTACAGTCGGGAGGGGGAGAGGAGTGCTGTACAGTCAGAGGGGTGCTGTACAGTCGGAGAGGGGTGCCGTACAGTTGGGAGAGGGGTGATGTACAGTCGGGAGAGGGGTGATGTACAGTCGGGAGAGGGGTGATGTACAGTCAGGAGAGGGGTGATGTACAATCAAAAGGGGAGAGCGGTGCTGTACAGTCGGAGGGGGAGAGGGGTGCAGTACAGTTGGGGGTTCTGAACAGTCGGAGGGGTGCTGTACAGTAGGAGGGGAGGGGTGCTGTAGAGCAGGAGGGGGGAGAGAGGTGCTGTACAGTCGGAGGGGGGAGAGGGGTGCTGTACAGTAGGAGGGGAGGGGTGCTGTAAAGTCGGAGGGGTGCTGTACAGTTAGAGTGGGGAGAGGGGTGCTGTACAGTCGGAGGGGTGCTGTACAGTCGGGAGGGGGAGAGGAGTGCTGTACAGTCAGAGGGGTGCTGTACAGTTGGGAGGGGGAGAGGGGTGCTGTACAGTCGGAGAGGGGTGCCGTACAGTCGGGAGAGGGGTGATGTACAGTTGGGAGAGGGGTACTGTACAGTCAGGAGAGGGGTGATGTACAATCAAAGGGGGAGAGCTGTACAGTCGGAGGGGAAGAGGAGTGCAGTACAGTCGAAGAGGGGTGCTGTACAGTTGGGGGGGAGAGAGGTGCTGTACAGTAGGAGGGGAGGGGTGCTGTACAGTTAGAGGGGGGAGAGGGGTACTGTAAAGTCGGAGGGGGGAGGGGTGCTGTACAGTTAGAGTGGGGAGAGGGGTGCTGTATGGTCAGAGAGGTGCTGTACAGTCGGGAGGGGGAGAGGAATGCTGTACAGTCAGGGGGGGAGAGGGGTGCTGTACAGTTGGGAGGGGGCGATGTACAGTCGGAGGGGGGTGATGTACAATCGAAGGTGGAGATGGGTGCTGTACAGTCAGAGGGGGAGAGGGGTGCTGTACAGTCGGAGGGGGAGAGGGGTGCTGTACAGTCGGAGGGGGAGAGGGGTGCTGTACAGTCGGAGGGGGAGAGGGGTGCTGTACAGTCGGAGGGGGGTGCTGTACAGTCGGAGAAAGGAGCTGTACAGTCGGAGTGGGGAGAGGGGTGCTGTACAGTCGGAGTGGGGAGAGGGGTGCTGTACAGTCGGAGGGGGAGAGGGGTGCTGTACAGTCGGAGGGGGAGAGGGGTGCTGTACAGTCGGAGGTGGAGATGGGTGCTGTACAGTCGGAGGGGGGAGGGGTGCTGTACAGTCGGAGGGGGGAGAGGGGTGCTGTACAGTCGGAGGGGGGAGAGGGGTGTTGTACAGTCGGAGAGGGGTGCTGTACAGTCGGAGGGGGGAGAGGGGTGTTGTACAGTCGGAGAAAGGAGCTGTACAGTCGGAGTGGGGAGAGGGGTGCTGTACAGTCGGAGGGGTGCTGTACAGTCGGGGGTGATGTACAGTCGGAGGGGGAGGGGTGCTGTAGTCAGAGGGGGAGGGGTGCTGTACAGTCGGAGGGGGGTGATGTACAGTCGGAGAGGGGAGGGGTGCTGTACAGTCGGGGGTGATGTAAAGTCGGAGGGGGGAGGGGTGCTGTAGTCAGAGGGGTGCTGTACAGTAGGAGGGGAGGGGTGCTGTACAGTTAGAGGGGGGAGAGGGGTGCTGTAAAGTCGGAGGGGTGCTGTACAGTTAGAGTGGGGAGAGGGGTGCTGTACAGTCGGAGGGGTGCTGTACAGTCGGGAGGGGGAGAGGAGTGCTGTACAGTCAGAGGGGTGCTGTACAGTTGGGAGGGGGAGAGGGGTGCTGTACAGTCGGAGAGGGGTGCCGTACAGTCGGGAGAGGGGTGATGTACAGTTGGGAGAGGGGTACTGTACAGTCAGGAGAGGGGTGATGTACAATCAAAGGGGGAGAGCTGTACAGTCGGAGGGGAAGAGGAGTGCAGTACAGTCGAAGAGGGGTGCTGTACAGTTGGGGGTTCTGAACAGTCGGAGGGGTGCTGTACAGTAGGAGGGGAGGGGTGCTGTAGAGCAGGAGGGGGGAGAGAGGTGCTGTACAGTCGGAGGGGGGAGAGGGGTGCTGTACAGTCGGAGGGGGAGAGAGGTGCTGTATAGTAGGAGGGGAGGGGTGCTGTACAGTTAGAGGGGGGAGAGGGGTACTGTAAAGTCGGAGGGGGGAGGGGTGCTGTACAGTTAGAGTGGGGAGAGGGGTGCTGTATGGTCAGAGAGGTGCTGTACAGTCGGGAGGGGGAGAGGAATGCTGTACAGTCAGGGGGGAGAGGGGTGCTGTACAGTTGGGAGGGGGCGATGTACAGTCGGAGGGGGGTGATGTACAATCGAAGGTGGAGATGGGTGCTGTACAGTCGGAGGTGGAGAGGGGTGCTGTACAGTCGGAGAGGGGTGCTGTACAGTCGGAGAAAGGAGCTGTACAGTCGGAGTGGGGAGAGGGGTGCTGTACAGTCGGAGTGGGGAGAGGGGTGCTGTACAGTCGGAGGGGGAGAGGGGTGCTGTACAGTCGGAGGGGGAGAGGGGTGCTGTACAGTCGGAGGTGGAGATGGGTGCTGTACAGTCGGAGGGGGGAGGGTTGCTGTACAGTCGGAGGGGGGAGAGGGGTGCTGTACAGTCGGAGGGGGGAGAGGGGTGTTGTACAGTCGGAGAGGGGTGTTGTACAGTCGGAGAAAGGAGCTGTACAGTCGGAGTGGGGGAGAGGGGTGCTGTACAGTCGGAGGGGTGCTGTACAGTCGGGGGTGATGTACAGTCGGAGGGGGAGGGGTGCTGTAGTCAGAGGGGGAGGGTGCTGTACAGTCGGAGGGGGGTGATGTACAGTCGGAGAGGGGAGGGGTGCTGTACAGTCGGGGGTGATGTAAAGTCGGAGGGGGGAGGGGTGCTGTAGTCAGAGGGGTGCTGTACAGTAGGAGGGGAGGGGTGCTGTACAGTTAGAGGGGGGAGAGGGGTGCTGTAAAGTCGGAGGGGTGCTGTACAGTTAGAGTGGGGAGAGGGGTGCTGTACAGTCGGAGGGGTGCTGTAAAGTCGGGAGGGGGAGAGGAGTGCTGTACAGTCAGAGGGGTGCTGTACAGTTGGGAGGGGGAGAGGGGTGCTGTACAGTCGGAGAGGGGTGCCGTACAGTCGGGAGAGGGGGTGATGTACAGTTGGGAGAGGGGTACTGTACAGTCAGGAGAGGGGTGATGTACAATCAAAGGGGGAGAGCTGTACAGTCGGAGGGGAAGAGGAGTGCAGTACAGTCGAAGAGGGGTGCTGTACAGTTGGGGGTTCTGAACAGTCGGAGGGGTGCTGTACAGTAGGAGGGGAGGGGTGCTGTAGAGCAGGAGGGGGGAGAGAGGTGCTGTACAGTCGGAGGGGGGAGAGGGGTGCTGTACAGTCGGAGGGGGAGAGAGGTGCTGTATAGTAGGAGGGGAGGGGTGCTGTACAGTTAGAGGGGGGAGAGAGGTGCTGTACAGTCGGGAGGGGGAGAGGAATGCTGTACAGTCAGGGGGGGAGAGGGGTGCTGTACAGTTGGGAGGGGGCGATGTACAGTCGGAGGGGGGTGATGTACAATCGAAGGTGGAGATGGGTGCTGTACAGTCGGAGGTGGAGAGGGGTGCTGTACAGTCGGAGAGGGGTGCTGTACAGTCGGAGAAAGGAGCTGTACAGTCGGAGTGGGGAGAGGGGTGCTGTACAGTCGGAGTGGGGAGAGGGGTGCTGTACAGTCGGAGGGGGAGAGGGGTGCTGTACAGTCGGAGTGGGGAGAGGGGTGCTGTACAGTCGGAGGGGGGAGAGGGGTGCTGTACAGTCGGAGGGGGGAGAGGGGTGCTGTACAGTCGGAGGGGGGAGAGGGGTGCTGTACAGTCGGAGGGGGGGAGAGGGGTGCTGTACAGTCGGAGGGGGGAGAGGGGTGCTGTACAGTCGGAGAGGGGTGCTGTACAGTCGGAGAAAGGAGCTGTACAGTCGGAGTGGGGAGAGGGGTGCTGTACAGTCGGAGGGGTGCTGTACAGTCGGAGGGGGAGAGGGGTGCTGTACAGTCGGAGTGGGGAGAGGGGTGCTGTACAGTCGGAGGGGGGAGAGGGGTGCTGTACAGTCGAAGAAAGGAGCTGTACAGTCGGAGTGGGGAGAGGGGTGCTGTACAGTCGGAGGGGTGCTGTACAGTCGGAGGGGGAGAGGGGTGCTGTACAGTCGGAGTGGGGAGAGGGGTGCTGTACAGTCGGAGGGGGAGAGGGGTGCTGTACAGTCGGAGGGGGAGAGGGGTGCTGTACAGTCGGAGGGGGAGGGGTGCTGTACAGTCGGAGGGGAGAGGGGTGCTGTACAGTTGGAGGGGGGAGAGGGGTGCTGTACAGTCGGAGGGGGGAGAGGGGTGTTGTACAGTCGGAGAGGGGTGCTGTACAGTCGGAGAAAGGAGCTGTACAGTCGGAGTGGGGAGAGGGGGTGCTGTACAGTCGGAGGGGTGCTGTACAGTCGGGGGTGATGTACAGTCGGAGGGGGAGGGGTGCTGTAGTCAGAGGGGGAGGGGTGCTGTACAGTCGGAGGGGGGTGATGTACAGTCGGAGAGGGGAGGGGTGCTGTACAGTTGGGGGTGATGTACAGTCGGAGGGGGGAGGGGTGCTGTAGTCAGAGGGGTGCTGTACAGTCGGAGGGGGAGGGGTGCTGTACAGTCGGGGGCGCAGATCAGCACCCCAGAAGAAGTGCGGGGCGGACTCTGACCACCTGCAGCTCATTTCTATGTAATGTGTGATTGCCAACAAAGAGTTAAACTTCCAGCAGAATCCGGATCTCCTCCAGGGACCGGTTGTGGGACCGGCTGTGGGACCGGTTGTGGGACCGGTTCAGCAACTGTGGTCTGATGGAGAAAAGCTCAGCGACCATCATCACATGAGAAGAAGAAAGAAGCATTATAAGAGTGGGGTGAGCAGAGCCTGCAGAGCAATGGTGGGTGCAGAGGAAGGGGCGGTGTACAGCAGAGCAGGGTGGGAGGGAGGGAAGGAGATTCTCCCTCTGGCGGGGGCTGGGCGGGTCACACAATTTGGAAGGAATGTTTTGGGAAAGCTCTCCTATTGGCCGCCCTCCCTCCATGTGTCGGGGTGGAGCTGAGCTCTGACTCAACAATTCTGCTTTCCTCCCTAGTGAGGCTGAGGAGGACGAGACCAGCTCTGCACCAGAGACACCCAGCCCAGGACCCCCCAAGCCTGGTCCTCCGCTCAGGACCCCCAAAACCTGGTCCCTGCTCCTCTGCTCAGGACCCCCCAAGCCTGGTCCTCCGCTCAGGACCCCCAAAACCTGGTCCCTGCTCCTCTGCTCGGGACCCCCCAAGCCTGGTCCCTGCTCCTCTGCTCAGGACCCCCAAAACCTGGTCCCTGCTCCTCTGCTCAGGACCCCCAAAACCTGGTCCCTGCTCCTCTGCTCAGGACCCCCCTAAACCTGGTCCCTGCTCCTCTGCTCAGGACCCCCTAAGCCTGGTCCCTGCTCAGGACCCCCCAAGCCTGGTCCTCCTGCACATCAGAGAAGATGTTTTTGCTGAACAGTTTGAAGTCCGGAGGAGGAGGAGGAGGAGGAGGAATTGGGAATGTCCTACAAGGGGCCATCAGTGGTCTGTCAGGTTCAGGACAAGGTGGAGGAGCTGCAGGTGTTGGAAACTTTCTACAAGGCGCCATCGGCGGGCTGGCAGGCTCTGGCCAAAGCAGAAGTGCTGAAGGTCAAGGCGGCGGCGGTGGTGGCGGCGGTGGAGGTGTCGGTAACATCCTAGGAACCATCAGCGGTCTGGCAGGTTCTGGGCAAGGAGGAGGTGCCGGCAAGTTCCTAAAGGGGGCCATTGACAGTCTAAGTGGCGGGGGCGGACAGGCTGGAGGAGCCGGGAAGCTCTTTGCCGGAGTCCCCGGAGCAGGCGGTGGTCAGGGAGGGAACATCCTTGGGGGAATTCTTGGACTTATCGGCAACGCCATTGCAAACTACAGGCCGGAGCCGCCCCCTCCCGCAACTGCCAACGTTTACCAACAAGAAGCCACCGAGAACGATGAGCAGCGGCAGTTCCGCCGCCTCTTCCGGCAGCTGGCCGGGGAGGACATGGAGGTGGACCCCCAGGAGCTCCAGAACGTCCTGAACAAGGTGGTGGCCAAGCACCAGGACCTGAAGACCGACGGCTTCAGCATCGACACGTGCCGCAGCATGGTGGCCGTCATGGACAGCGACAGCACCGGCAAGCTGGGCTTCGAGGAGTTCAAGTATCTCTGGAACAACATCAAGAAGTGGCAATGCATCTACAAACAGTTCGACACGGAGAAGAGCGGCTACATCCCCGCCGCTTCCATGCCGGCCGCCGTGCAGGCCGCGGGCTTCCAACTCAACGAACAACTTCACCAGCTGCTCGTCCGCCGATACGCCGACGACAAGGGCAACGTCAACTTCGACAGCTTCATCAGCAGCCTGGTGCGCATGGACTGCATGTTCCGCGCCTTCCAAGCCCTGGACCGGGAGGGCAACGGCCAGATCCAGGTCCGGCTCCCCGATTGGCTGAAGATGACCATCTACTCGTAAGGCTACTCACAGCCCGCGGGGCCCCTGTGGAGGTATAGTCTTGGCACGGTGAGGGGCCCCTGGTATTGCCTTTCCTTCCTGTAAGCAGCCCCCTATCTCTTTGTTATTACCCCCCCCCCAATAAAGGCAGAATGTAGAAAGGTGAGAGGACTCTGCATTTATTTCCACCGTGTGTCGGCTTTATGGGCACCACCCCCCCCAGGCCACTATGGGCACTACAACCCCCCCCTCCACACCCCCCCAGGGCCACTATGGGCACCTCAACCCCCCCCAGGGCCACTATGGGCACCTCAACCCCCCCGGGCCACTATGGGCACCACCCCCCCAGGGCCACTATGGGCACCACCCCCCCAGGGCCACTATGGGCACCTCAACCCCCCCGGGCCACTATGGGCACCTCAACCCCCCCCAGGGCCACTATGGGCACCACCCCCCCAGGGCCACTATGGGCACCACCCCCCCAGGGCCACTATGGGCACCTCAACCCCCCCGGGCCACTATGGGCACCTCAACCCCCCCCAGGGCCACTATGGGCACCACCCCCCCCCGGCCACTATGGGCACCACCCCCCCAGGGCCACTATGGGCACCACCCCCCCAGGGCCACTATGGGCACCACCCCCCCCAGGGCCACTATGGGCACCACCCCCCCCAGGGCCACTATGGGCAGCACAACCCCCGGGACCACTATGGGCACCACAACCCCCCCCCCGGGCCACTATGGGCACCTCAACCCTCCTCCCTGGCCACCACAACCCCCTACAGGCCACTATGGGCACCACAACCCCCCCGAGTCACTATGGGCACCCCAACCCCCCCCCCAGGGCCACTATGGGCACCACAACCCCCTCCGGGGCCACTATGGGCACCTCAACCCTCCTCCCTGGCCACCACAACCCCTACAGGCCACTATGGGCACCACAACCCCCCCGGGGCCACTGTGAGCACCTCAACCCTCCCCCCGGGGCCACTATAGGCACCTCAACCCTCCCCTCCGGGGCCACTATAGGCACTTCAATCCTCTCCTCCCGGGGCCACCACAACCCCCTACAGGCCACTATGGGCACCTCAATCCCCCCAGAGTCACTATGGGCACCACACTATGGGTACCATACCCCCCCGCGCAGTGCTGAGGCTGGCTGCACCCCCTCCCCCTCTGAGCTGTGCGCTCTGGTAGAGTTACATGTATGACTCATACCGCGGGAACGCCACACCCCCTCCCCCGCACCGGAGGGGTAATAAAAACCAGAGAGCAACATGAGGGGGAAGACACCTCACCATGACTACAGACCCTGTCTGGTTGCTATGGGTTACTGCACACATTGTGATTGCTCTCTAATTAAAGGGGCCGTCACCTAGAAGTCCCGTCTGGTGTATCAGAGGTGAGGGATAGCCGAGCGCCCCAATATTCCCACCCCATAATATTCCCACCCCCCAATATTCACACCCCCCAATATTCCATCCATCACCCCCCCAATATTCCCACCCCATAATATTACACCCCCATAATATTCCCACCCCATAATATTACACCCCCATAATATTCCCACCCCATAATATTACACCCCCATAATATTCACACCCCATAATATTACACCCCCCCTGGCACAATGTGAAGTCAGTGCATTGTGGGATGTGGTTGGGGATTATTATTTTCGAGTACATTGTAAATATCTGGATATTGGGGGGAGGGGGAGGTCCGGTGTGGTAGGTTGTTCCTCCTCCTCCTCCTACAATCTCACACACAGTACAGTGGAGAATCCATGGTGAGGAGTGCAGTGATTGGCTGCAACAATCACTTCTGATTGGTTGCCGGGTGACCGCACTGTTCAGGTGTTTAATTTGTGTTTTCACCCCCCCCCCCCGTGTCATCGCCGAGGAGCCGAGGTATGAGATTGTATGCAGAGTCTGAACCAACTGTGTGTATGCCGTACCTGGGGGTCCTACTACATGTATAGACACCGCTACTACATCACAGCTACTACATCCCTACTACATCGCTGCTGCTACATCACCACTACTACATCCCTACCACACTGCTGTTACATCACCACTACTACATCCCTACCACACTGCTACTACATCACCACTACTACATCCCTACCACACTGCTGTTACATCCATACCACACTGCTACTACATCCCTACCACACTGCTGTTACATCCATACCACACTGCTACTACATCATCATTACTACATCCCTACCACACTGCTACTACATCCCTACCACACTGCTACTACATCACCACTACTACATCCCTACCACACTGCTGTTACATCCATACCACACTGCTACTACATCATCGCTATACAAGTCACTCACTCACTACTACATTGCTACTACATCCCTACCACACTGCTACTACATCACCACTGCTACATCCCTATCACACTGCTACTACATCTCTACCACACTGCTACTACATCACCACTACTACATCCCTACCACACTGCTACTACATCCCTACCACACTGCTACTACATCCATCACTACTACATCCCTACCACACTGCTACTACATCCATCACTACTACATCCCTACCACACTGCTACTACATCCATCACTACTACATCCCTACCACACTGCTACTACATCATCGCTATACAAGTCACTCACTACTACATAGCTACTACATCCCTACCACACTGCTACTACATCACCAATACTACATCCCTACTACACTGCTACTACATTCCTACCACTGCTACTACATCACCAATACTACATCCCTACCACACTGCTACTACATCACTGCTACTACACTGCTACTACATCACCACTACTACATCCCTACCACATTGCTACTACATCACCACTACTACATCCCTACCACACCGCTACTACACCACCACTACTACACTGCTACTACATCACTGCTACTACATCACTGCTACTACATTCCCACTACACTGCTAGTACATCACTGCTACTACATCGCTACTAAATCACCCCTACTACATCCCTACATCACTGCTACATCACCGCTACTACATCAATACCAGACTGCTACATCACCACTACTACATCCTACCACACTACTACATCCCTACTACACTTCTAAATCACCACTACTACATCCCTACCACACTGCTACTACATCACCGCTACATCCCTATTACACCGCTACTACATCATCGCTACTACATCCCTACTACACTGCTACTACATCATCGCTACTACATCCCTACCACACTGCTACTACATCACCACTACTACATCCCTACCGCACTGCTACTACATCACCGCTACTACATCCCTACCACATTGCTACTACATCACCACGACTACATCCCTACTACACTGCTACTACATTCCAACCAAACCGCTACTACACCACTGCTACTACATCACTGCTACTACATTCCCACTACACTGCTAGTACATCCCTGCTACACTGCTACTACATCAACCCTACTACATCCCTAATACACTACTACTACATCATCCCTACTACGCTGCTACTACATTACCACTACTACGTCCCTACATCACTGCTACATCACCGCTACTACATCCATACCAGACTGCTACATCACCACTACTACATCCTACCACACTGCGACTACATCCCTACTACACTTCTACATCACCACTACTACATCCCTAACACATTGGTACTACTACATCCCTACTACACTGCTACTACATCACCACTACTACATCCCTACCGCACTGCTACTACATCCCTACCACATTGCTACTACATCCCTACCACACCGCTACTACATCACTGCTACTACACCCCTACCACACCTCTACTACATCACTGCTACTACATTCCCACTACACTGCTAGTACATCCCTGCTACACTGCTACTACATCACCCCTACTACATCCCTAATACACTACTACTACATCATCCCTACTACACTGCTACTACATTACCACTACTACATCCCTACATCACTGCTACATCACCGCTACTACATCCATACCAGACTGCTACATCACCACTACTACATCCTACCACACTGCGACTACATCCCTACTACACTTCTACATCACCACTACTACATCCCTAACACACTGGTACTACATCACCGCTACATCCCTACTACTACTACATCCCTACCACACTGCTACTACATCCCTACTACACTGCTACTACATCCCCACTACTACATCCCTACCGCACTGCTACTACATCCCTACCGCATTGCTACTACATCCCTACCGCATTGCTACTACATCCTAACCAAACTGCTACTACATCCCTACCACACCGCTACTACATCACTGCTACTACATTCCCACTACACTGCTAGTACATCACTGCTACTACATCCCTACTACACTGCTACTACATCACCGCTACATCCCTACTACTAAATCACCGCTACATCCCTATTGCACTGCTACTACATGACCGCTACTACATCCCTACTACACTGCTACTACATCCCTACTACACTGCTACTACATCACCCCTACTACATTCCTACTGCACTGCTACCACATCACTGCTACTACATTATCCCTACTACACTGCTACTACATTACCACTACTACATCCCTACTACACTTCTACTACATGACTGCTACTACATCTCTACTACACTGCTACTGCTTCACCACTACTACATCCCTACTACACTGCTGCTACTACATCCCTACTACACTGCTACTACATCACTGCTACCCCATAACTACTATATCCCTACCACACTGCTACTCTATCACCGCTACTACATCACTGCTACATCCCTACCACACTTCTACTACATCCCTACCATACTGCTACTACATCACTGCTACTACAGCCCTACTACATTGCTACTCCATCACCGCTACTACATCCCTACTACACTGCTACTTCATCACCGCTACTACATCCCTACTACACTGCTACTACATCACTACTACACTGCTACTACATCCCAACCAAACTGCTACATCATCCCTACTACACCACTGCTACATCACCGCTACTATAACCCTACCACACTGCTACTACATCCCTACTACACTTCAACATCACCACTACTACATCCCTACCACACCACCGCTGCTACATCCCTACCACACTGCTACTACATCACCAATACTACATCCCTACTACACTGCTACTACATCCCAACCACACCTCTACTACATCACCGCTACTACATCCTACCACACCGCTTCTACATCCCTACTACACTTCTACATCACCACTACTACATCTCTACCACACTGCTACTACATCACCGCTACATCCCTACTACTACATCACTGCTACATCCCTACCACACTGCTACTACATCCCTACCACACTGCTACTACATCCCTACCACACCGCTACTACATCCCTACTACACTGCTACTACATCACTGCTACTACATCCCTACTACACTGCTACTCCATCACCACTACTACATCCCTATCACACTGCTACTACATCACCACTACTACATCCCTACTACACTGCTACTACATCCCTACCACTTAATCACCGCTACTACACTGCTACTTCATCCCTACTACACCCCTACCACACCGCTACTACATCACCGCTACTACTTCCCTACCACACTGCTACTACATTCCTACCACACTGCTACTAAATCACTGCTACTACATCCCTACCATACTGCTACATCACTGTAACTACTTCCCTACCACACTGCTCCTACGTCACCGCTACTACATCCCAACCACACTGCTACTATATCACTGCTACTACATCCCTACCATACTGCTACATCACTGCTACTACATCCCTACCACACTGCTAATGCATCACCACTACTACATCCCTACCACACCGCTACTACATCCCAACCACACTGCTACTACATCACTGCTACTACATCCCTACCACACTGCTAGCTACTACATCCCTATCACACTGCTATCACATCCCTACCAAAATGCTACTACATCCCTACCACATTGTTACTACACCACAACTACATCACTGCTACTACATCCCTACTACACTGCTACTACATCACCACTACTACACCCCTACCACACTGCTACGACATCCCTACCACACGGCTACTACATCTCTACTACTATATCTCTATCACATTGCTACTGTATCCCTACTATACCGCTACTACATCACCACTACTACATCCCTACCACACTGTTACTACACCACTGCTACCCTACTACTACATCCTTATCATACTGCTACTCCATCCCTACCACACTGCTACTCCAGCCATTCCACAGGGCTACTGCATTGCTACTACAATATCCCTATCACGCTGCTATTATAGATCCCTGCTACACTGCTACTACATTCCTACTACATCCCTATCACACCACTACTACATCCCTACTACAATGCTAATACACCACTACTTCCCTATCACACTGCTACTACATCCCCACCACACGGCTACTAGATCCTATCAAACTGCTGCTACAATGCTACTACATCCCTACCACATCCTTACTACTACATCCCTACCATGCCATTACTATAGCACTACTACACTGCTACTATATCCCTACTACATGGCTTCTACAGCCCTACCACAATGCTACTACATCCCTACTACTATATCCCTATCACGCTGCTACTACAATACTACTATATCCCTAGTTCACTGGTAATCTATCCCTACTACACCCCTATCACACGGCTACGACATCCCTACCACATCCCTACTACTACATCCCTATCACACGGCTACGACATCCCAACTACAATGCTACTGCTTCCCTATCACACTGCTACTACACCCGTACCACACACCTGCTACAATACTACATCCTTATCACACTGCTACGACATCCTTAGTACAACGCTAATACGCTGTTACCACACAGCTACTACATTCCTACCACACTGCTACTACATCTCTACTACTATATCACTACCACACTGCTACTACATCCCTACTACACTGCTATCACACCGCTACTACATCCCCACCACACGACTACTAGATCCCTATCACACTGCTACGACATCCCTACCACACGGTTACTACATCCCTACTACTATATCCCTATCCCACTGCTACTATATCCCTACTATACCGCTGCTACATTCCTATCATACGGCTACGACATCCTTACCACATCCCTACTACTACAACCGTACCACACTGACTCTTCAGCTCCCTGGATTTCTGGCGGGATCAGTGGCTGCCTTCTCCTACACACACAGATCTCCTACTGGTGTTCCAGACTCCGCCCCCTGTCCTGTGATCAGATCTCCTGGTGTTCCTGACTCCGCCCCCTGTCCTGTGATGCGAGATCTCCTTCTGGTGTTCCTGACTCCGCCCCCTTTCCTGTGATCAGAGATCTCCTCCTGGTGTTCCTGACTCCGCCCCCTGTCCTATGATCAGAGATCTCCTCCTGATGTTCCCGACTCCGCCCCCTGTCCTGTGATCAGATCTCCTGGTGTTCCTGACTCCACCCCCTGTCCTGTGATCACAGATCTCCTCCCTCTGTTCCTGACTCCGCCCCCTATCCTGTGATCAGAGATCTCCTCTTGGTGTTCCCGACTCCGCCCCATGTCCTGTGATCAGAGATCTCCTTCAGGTATTCCTGACTCCGCCCCCTGTCCTGTGATCAGATCTCCTGGTGTTCCTGGCTCCGCCCCCCTGTCCTGTGATCAGAGATCTCCTGGTGTTCCTGACTCCGCCCCCTGTCCTGTGATCAGAGATCTCCTCCCGGTGTTCCTGACTCCGCCCCTTGTCCTGTGATCAGAGATCTCCCGGTGTTCCCAACTCCGCCCCCTGTCCTGTGATCAGAGATGATCTGGTGTTCCCGACTCCGCCCCCTGTCCTGTGATCAGATCTCCTGGTGTTCCTGACTCCACCCCCTCTCCTGTGATCAGAGATCTCCTGGTGTTCCTGACTCCACCCCCTGTCCTGTGATCAGAGATCTCTTCCTGGTGTTCCTGACTCCGCCCCCTGTCCTGTGATCAGAGATCTCCTCTTGGTGTTCCTGACTCCACCCCCTGTCCTGTGATCAGAGATCTCCTCCTGGTGTTCCTGACTCTGCCCCTTGTCCTGTGATCAGAGCTCTCCTCCCGGTGTTCCTGACTCCGCCCCCTGTCCTGTGATCAGAGATCTCCTCTTGGTGTTCCTGACTCCACCCCCTCTCCTGTGATCAGAGATCTCCTCCTGATGTTCCTGACTCCTCCCCGTCCTGTGACCAGAGATCTCCTCCCGATGTTCCTGACTCCGCCCCCTGTCCTGTGATCAGAGATCTCCTCCTGGTTTTCCCGACTCCGCCCCCTGTCCTGTGATCAGAGATCCCCTCCTGGTGTTCCCGTCTCCGCCCCCTGTCCTGTGATCAGATTTCCTGGTGTTCCTGACTCCGCCCCCTGTCCTGTGATCAGAGATCTCCTCCTGGTGTTCCCGACTCCGCCCCTTGTCCTGTGATCAGAGCTCTCCTCCCGGTGTTCCTGACTCCGCCCCCTGTCCTGTGATCAAAGATCTCCTCCTGGTGTTCCTGACTCCGCCCCCTGTCCTGTGATCAAAGATCTCCTCCTGGTGTTCCTGACTCCGCCCCCTGTCCTGTGATCAGAGATCTCCTGATGTTCCAGACTCCGCCCCCTGTCCTGTGATCAGAGCTCTCCTCCCGGTGTTCCTGACTCCGCCCCCTGTCCTGTGATCAGAGATCTCCTGGTGTTCCTGACTCCGCCCCCTGTCCTGTGATTAGAGATCTCCTCCTGGTGTTCCTGACTCCGCCCCCTGTCCTGTGATCAGAGATCTCCTCCTGGTGTTCCTGACTCCGCCCCTTGTCCTGTGATCAGAGCCCTCCTCCCGGTGTTCCTGACTCCGCCCCCTGTCCTGTGATCAGAGATCTCCTGGTGTTCCTGACTCCGCCCCCTGTCCTGTGATTAGAGATCTCCTCCTGGTGTTCCTGACTCCGCCCCCTGTCCTGTGATTAGAGATCTCCTCCCGGTGTTCCTGACTCCGCCCCCTGTCCTGTGATCAGAGATCTCCTGATGTTCCAGACTCCGCCCCCTGTCCTGTGATTAGAGATCTCCTCCTGGTGTTCCTGACTCCGCCCCCTGTCCTGTGATTAGAGATCTCCTCCCGGTGTTCCTGACTCCGCCCCCTGTCCTGTGATCAGAGATCTCCTGATGTTCCAGACTCCGCCCCCTGTCCTGTGATCAGAGATCCCCTCCTGGTGTTCCTGACTCCGCCCCCTGTCCTGTGATCAGAGATCTCCTCCTGGTTTTCCCGACTCCGCCCCCTGTCCTGTGATCAGAGATCCCCTCCTGGTGTTCCCGTCTCCGCCCCCTGTCCTGTGATCAGATTTCCTGGTGTTCCTGACTCCGCCCCCTGTCCTGTGATCAGAGATCTCCTCCTGGTGTTCCTGACTCCGCCCCTTGTCCTGTGATCAGAGCTCTCCTCCCGGTGTTCCTGACTCCGCCCCCTGTCCTGTGATCAAAGATCTCCTCCTGGTGTTCCTGACTCCGCCCCCTGTCCTGTGATCAGAGATCTCCTCCTGGTGTTCCCGACTCCGCCCCTTGTCCTGTGATCAGAGCTCTCCTCCCGGTGTTCCTGACTCCGCCCCCTGTCCTGTGATCAAAGATCTCCTCCTGGTGTTCTCGACTCCGCCCCCTGTCCTGTGATTAGAGATCTCCTCCTGGTGTTCCTGACTCCGCCCCCTGTCCTGTGATTAGAGATCTCCTCCCGGTGTTCCTGACTCCGCCCCCTGTCCTGTGTTCAAAGATCTCCTCCTGGTGTTCCTGACTCCGCCCCCTGTCCTGTGATCAGAGCTCTTCTCCTGGTGTTCCTGACTCCGCCCCCTGTCCTGTGATCAGAGATCTCCTCCTGGTGTTCCTGACTCCGCCCCCTGTCCTGTGATTAGAGATCTCCTCCCGGTGTTCCTGACTCCGCCCCCTGTCCTGTGATCAGAGATCTCCTGATGTTCCAGACTCCGCCCCCTGTCCTGTGATCAGAGCTCTCCTCCCGGTGTTCCTGACTCCGCCCCCTGTCCTGTGATCAGAGATCTCCTGGTGTTCCTGACTCCGCCCCCCCTGTCCTGTGATTAGAGATCTCCTCCTGGTGTTCCTGACTCCGCCCCCTGTCCTGTGATCAGAGATCTCCTCCTGGTGTTCCTGACTCCGCCCCTTGTCCTGTGATCAGAGCTCTCCTCCCGGTGTTCCTGACTCCGCCCCCTGTCCTGTGATCAAAGATCTCCTCCTGGTGTTCTCGACTCCGCCCCCTGTCCTGTGATTAGAGATCTCCTCCTGGTGTTCCTGACTCCGCCCCCTGTCCTGTGATTAGAGATCTCCTCCCGGTGTTCCTGACTCCGCCCCCTGTCCTGTGATCAAAGATCTCCTCCTGGTGTTCCTGACTCCGCCCCCTGTCCTGTGATCAGAGCTCTTCTCCCGGTGTTCCTGACTCCGCCCCCTGTCCTGTGATCAGAGATCTCCTCCTGGTGTTCCTGACTCCGCCCCCTGTCCTGTGATTAGAGATCTCCTCCCGGTGTTCCTGACTCCGCCCCCTGTCCTGTGATCAGAGATCTCCTGATGTTCCAGACTCCGCCCCCTGTCCTGTGATCAGAGCTCTCCTCCCGGTGTTCCTGACTCCGCCCCCTGTCCTGTGATCAGAGATCTCCTGGTGTTCCTGACTCCGCCCCCTGTCCTGTGATTAGAGATCTCCTCCTGGTGTTCCTGACTCCGCCCCCTGTCCTGTGATCAGAGATCTCCTCCTGGTGTTCCTGACTCCGCCCCTTGTCCTGTGATCAGAGCTCTCCTCCCGGTGTTCCTGACTCCGCCCCCTGTCCTGTGATCAGAGATCTCCTGGTGTTCCTGACTCCGCCCCCTGTCCTGTGATTAGAGATCTCCTCCTGGTGTTCCTGACTCCGCCCCCTGTCCTGTGATCAGAGCTCTCCTCCCGGTGTTCCTGACTCCGCCCCCTGTCCTGTGATCAAAGATCTCCTCCTGGTGTTCTCGACTCCGCCCCCTGTCCTGTGATTAGAGATCTCCTCCCGGTGTTCCTGACTCCGCCCCCTGTCCTGTGATCAGAGATCTCCTGATGTTCCAGACTCCGCCCCCTGTCCTGTGATCAGAGATCCCCTCCTGGTGTTCCTGACTCCGCCCCCTGTCCTGTGATCAGAGATCTCCTCCTGGTTTTCCCGACTCCGCCCCCTGTCCTGTGATCAGAGATCCCCTCCTGGTGTTCCCGTCTCCGCCCCCTGTCCTGTGATCAGATTTCCTGGTGTTCCTGACTCCGCCCCCTGTCCTGTGATCAGAGATCTCCTCCTGGTGTTCCTGACTCCGCCCCTTGTCCTGTGATCAGAGCTCTCCTCCCGGTGTTCCTGACTCCGCCCCCTGTCCTGTGATTAGAGATCTCCTCCCGGTGTTCCTGACTCCGCCCCCTGTCCTGTGTTCAAAGATCTCCTCCTGGTGTTCCTGACTCCGCCCCCTGTCCTGTGATCAGAGCTCTTCTCCTGGTGTTCCTGACTCCGCCCCCTGTCCTGTGATCAGAGATCTCCTCCTGGTGTTCCTGACTCCGCCCCCTGTCCTGTGATTAGAGATCTCCTCCCGGTGTTCCTGACTCCGCCCCCTGTCCTGTGATCAGAGATCTCCTGATGTTCCAGACTCCGCCCCCTGTCCTGTGATCAGAGCTCTCCTCCCGGTGTTCCTGACTCCGCCCCCTGTCCTGTGATCAGAGATCTCCTGGTGTTCCTGACTCCGCCCCCCCTGTCCTGTGATTAGAGATCTCCTCCTGGTGTTCCTGACTCCGCCCCCTGTCCTGTGATCAGAGATCTCCTCCTGGTGTTCCTGACTCCGCCCCTTGTCCTGTGATCAGAGCTCTCCTCCCGGTGTTCCTGACTCCGCCCCCTGTCCTGTGATCAAAGATCTCCTCCTGGTGTTCTCGACTCCGCCCCCTGTCCTGTGATTAGAGATCTCCTCCTGGTGTTCCTGACTCCGCCCCCTGTCCTGTGATTAGAGATCTCCTCCCGGTGTTCCTGACTCCGCCCCCTGTCCTGTGATCAAAGATCTCCTCCTGGTGTTCCTGACTCCGCCCCCTGTCCTGTGATCAGAGCTCTTCTCCCGGTGTTCCTGACTCCGCCCCCTGTCCTGTGATCAGAGATCTCCTCCTGGTGTTCCTGACTCCGCCCCCTGTCCTGTGATTAGAGATCTCCTCCCGGTGTTCCTGACTCCGCCCCCTGTCCTGTGATCAGAGATCTCCTGATGTTCCAGACTCCGCCCCCTGTCCTGTGATCAGAGCTCTCCTCCCGGTGTTCCTGACTCCGCCCCCTGTCCTGTGATCAGAGATCTCCTGGTGTTCCTGACTCCGCCCCCTGTCCTGTGATTAGAGATCTCCTCCTGGTGTTCCTGACTCCGCCCCCTGTCCTGTGATCAGAGATCTCCTCCTGGTGTTCCTGACTCCGCCCCTTGTCCTGTGATCAGAGCTCTCCTCCCGGTGTTCCTGACTCCGCCCCCTGTCCTGTGATCAGAGATCTCCTGGTGTTCCTGACTCCGCCCCCTGTCCTGTGATTAGAGATCTCCTCCTGGTGTTCCTGACTCCGCCCCCTGTCCTGTGATTAGAGATCTCCTCCCGGTGTTCCTTACTCCGTCCCCTGTCCTGTGATCAGAGATCTCCTGATGTTCCAGACTCCGCCCCCTCTCCTGTGATTAGAGATCTCCTCCTGGTGTTCCTGACTCCGCCCCCTGTCCTGTGATTAGAGATCTCCTCCCGGTGTTCCTGACTCCGCCCCCTGTCCTGTGATCAGAGATCTCCTGATGTTCCAGACTCCGCCCCCTGTCCTGTGATCAGAGATCCCCTCCTGGTGTTCCTGACTCCGCCCCCTGTCCTGTGATCAGAGATCTCCTCCTGGTTTTCCCGACTCCGCCCCCTGTCCTGTGATCAGAGATCCCCTCCTGGTGTTCCCGTCTCCGCCCCCTGTCCTGTGACCAGATTTCCTGGTGTTCCTGACTCCGCCACCTGTCCTGTGATCAGAGATCTCCTCCTGGTGTTCCCGACTCCGCCCCTTGTCCTGTGATCAGAGCTCTCCTCCCGGTGTTCCTGACTCCGCCCCCTGTCCTGTGATCAAAGATCTCCTCCTGGTGTTCCTGACTCCGCCCCCTGTCCTGTGATCAGAGATCTCCTCCTGGTGTTCCCGACTCCGCCCCTTGTCCTGTGATCAGAGCTCTCCTCCCGGTGTTCCTGACTCCGCCCCCTGTCCTGTGATCAAAGATCTCCTCCTGGTGTTCTCGACTCCGCCCCCTGTCCTGTGATTAGAGATCTCCTCCTGGTGTTCCTGACTCCGCCCCCTGTCCTGTGATTAGAGATCTCCTCCCGGTGTTCCTGACTCCGCCCCCTGTCCTGTGATCAGAGATCTCCTGATGTTCCAGACTCCGCCCCCTGTCCTGTGATCAGAGATCCCCTCCTGGTGTTCCTGACTCCGCCCCCTGTCCTGTGATCAGAGCTCTCCTCCCGGTGTTCCTGACTCCGCCCCCTGTCCTGTGATCAGAGATCTCCTGGCGTTCCTGACTCCACCCCCTGTCCTGTGATCAGAGCTCTCCTCCCGGTGTTCCTGACTCCGCCCCATGTCCTGTGATCAGAGATCTCCTCCTGGTGTTCCTGACTCCGCCCCCTGTCCTGTGATCAGAGATCTCCTGGTGTTCCTGACTCCGCCCCCTGTCCTGTGATCAGAGCTCTCCTCCCGGTGTTCCTGACTCCGTCCCCTGTCCTGTGATCAGAGATCTCCTGGTGTTCCTGACTCCGCCCCCTGTCCTGTGATTAGAGATCTCCTCCTGGTGTTCCTGACTCCGCCCCCTGTCCTGTGATCAGAGCTCTCCTCCCGGTGTTCCTGACTCCGCCCCCTGTCCTGTGATCAGAGATCTCCTCCTGGTGTTCCTGACTCCGCCCCCTGTCCTGTGATCAGAGATCTCCTGGTGTTCCTGACTCCGCCCCCTGTCCTGTGATCAGAGATCTCCTGGCGTTCCTGACTCCGCCCCCTGTCCTGTGATCAGAGCTCTCCTCCCAGTGTTCCTGACTCCGCCCCCTGTCCTGTGATCAGAGATCTCCTCCTGGTGTTCCTGACTCCGCCCCCTGTCCTGTGATCAGAGATCTCCTGGTGTTCCTGGCTCCGCCCCCTGTCCTGTGATCAGAGATCTCCTGGCGTTCCTGACTCCGCCCCCTGTCCTGTGATCAGAGCTCTCCTCCCGATGTTCCTGACTCCGCCCCCTGTCCTGTGATCAGAGATCTCCTCCTGGTGTTCCTGACTCCGCCCCCTGTCCTGTGATTAGAGATCTCCTCCCGGTGTTCCTGACTCCGCCCCCTGTCCTGTGATCAGAGATCTCCTGATGTTCCAGACTCCGCCCCCTGTCCTGTGATCAGAGCTCTCCTCCCGGTGTTCCTGACTCCGCCCCCTGTCCTGTGATCAGAGATCTCCTGGTGTTCCTGACTCCGCCCCCTGTCCTGTGATTAGAGATCTCCTCCTGGTGTTCCTGACTCCGCCCCCTGTCCTGTGATCAGAGATCTCCTCCTGGTGTTCCTGACTCCGCCCCTTGTCCTGTGATCAGAGCTCTCCTCCCGGTGTTCCTGACTCCGCCCCCTGTCCTGTGATCAAAGATCTCCTCCTGGTGTTCTCGACTCCGCCCCCTGTCCTGTGATTAGAGATCTCCTCCTGGTGTTCCTGACTCCGCCCCCTGTCCTGTGATTAGAGATCTCCTCCCGGTGTTCCTGACTCCGCCCCCTGTCCTGTGATCAAAGATCTCCTCCTGGTGTTCCTGACTCCGCCCCCTGTCCTGTGATCAGAGCTCTTCTCCCGGTGTTCCTGACTCCGCCCCCTGTCCTGTGATCAGAGATCTCCTCCTGGTGTTCCTGACTCCGCCCCCTGTCCTGTGATTAGAGATCTCCTCCCGGTGTTCCTGACTCCGCCCCCTGTCCTGTGATCAGAGATCTCCTGATGTTCCAGACTCCGCCCCCTGTCCTGTGATCAGAGCTCTCCTCCCGGTGTTCCTGACTCCGCCCCCTGTCCTGTGATCAGAGATCTCCTGGTGTTCCTGACTCCGCCCCCTGTCCTGTGATTAGAGATCTCCTCCTGGTGTTCCTGACTCCGCCCCCTGTCCTGTGATCAGAGATCTCCTCCTGGTGTTCCTGACTCCGCCCCTTGTCCTGTGATCAGAGCTCTCCTCCCGGTGTTCCTGACTCCGCCCCCTGTCCTGTGATCAGAGATCTCCTGGTGTTCCTGACTCCGCCCCCTGTCCTGTGATTAGAGATCTCCTCCTGGTGTTCCTGACTCCGCCCCCTGTCCTGTGATTAGAGATCTCCTCCCGGTGTTCCTTACTCCGTCCCCTGTCCTGTGATCAGAGATCTCCTGATGTTCCAGACTCCGCCCCCTCTCCTGTGATTAGAGATCTCCTCCTGGTGTTCCTGACTCCGCCCCCTGTCCTGTGATTAGAGATCTCCTCCCGGTGTTCCTGACTCCGCCCCCTGTCCTGTGATCAGAGATCTCCTGATGTTCCAGACTCCGCCCCCTGTCCTGTGATCAGAGATCCCCTCCTGGTGTTCCTGACTCCGCCCCCTGTCCTGTGATCAGAGATCTCCTCCTGGTTTTCCCGACTCCGCCCCCTGTCCTGTGATCAGAGATCCCCTCCTGGTGTTCCCGTCTCCGCCCCCTGTCCTGTGACCAGATTTCCTGGTGTTCCTGACTCCGCCACCTGTCCTGTGATCAGAGATCTCCTCCTGGTGTTCCCGACTCCGCCCCTTGTCCTGTGATCAGAGCTCTCCTCCCGGTGTTCCTGACTCCGCCCCCTGTCCTGTGATCAAAGATCTCCTCCTGGTGTTCCTGACTCCGCCCCCTGTCCTGTGATCAGAGATCTCCTCCTGGTGTTCCCGACTCCGCCCCTTGTCCTGTGATCAGAGCTCTCCTCCCGGTGTTCCTGACTCCGTCCCCTGTCCTGTGATCAGAGATCTCCTGGTGTTCCTGACTCCGCCCCCTGTCCTGTGATTAGAGATCTCCTCCTGGTGTTCCTGACTCCGCCCCCTGTCCTGTGATCAGAGCTCTCCTCCCGGTGTTCCTGACTCCGCCCCCTGTCCTGTGATCAGAGATCTCCTCCTGGTGTTCCTGACTCCGCCCCCTGTCCTGTGATCAGAGATCTCCTGGTGTTCCTGACTCCGCCCCCTGTCCTGTGATCAGAGCTCTCCTCCCAGTGTTCCTGACTCCGCCCCCTGTCCTGTGATCAGAGATCTCCTCCTGGTGTTCCTGACTCCGCCCCCTGTCCTGTGATCAGAGATCTCCTGGTGTTCCTGGCTCCGCCCCCTGTCCTGTGATCAGAGATCTCCTGGCGTTCCTGACTCCGCCCCCTGTCCTGTGATCAGAGCTCTCCTCCCGATGTTCCTGACTCCGCCCCCTGTCCTGTGATCAGAGATCTCCTCCTGGTGTTCCTGACTCCGCCCCCTGTCCTGTGATCAGAGATCTCCTCCTGGTGTTCCCGACTCCGCCCCTTGTCCTGTGATCAGAGCTCTCCTCCCGGTGTTCCTGACTCCGCCCCCTGTCCTGTGATCAAAGATCTCCTCCTGGTGTTCTCGACTCCGCCCCCTGTCCTGTGATTAGAGATCTCCTCCTGGTGTTCCTGACTCCGCCCCCTGTCCTGTGATTAGAGATCTCCTCCCGGTGTTCCTGACTCCGCCCCCTGTCCTGTGATCAAAGATCTCCTCCTGGTGTTCCTGACTCCGCCCCCTGTCCTGTGATCAGAGCTCTTCTCCCGGTGTTCCTGACTCCGCCCCCTGTCCTGTGATCAGAGATCTCCTCCTGGTGTTCCTGACTCCGCCCCCTGTCCTGTGATCAGAGATCTCCTGATGTTCCAGACTCCGCCCCCTGTCCTGTGATCAGAGCTCTCCTCCCGGTGTTCCTGACTCCGCCCCCTGTCCTGTGATCAGAGCTCTCCTCCCGGTGTTCCTGACTCCGCCCCCTGTCCTGTGATCAGAGATCTCCTCCTGGTGTTCCTGACTCCGCCCCCTGTCCTGTGATTAGAGATCTCCTCCCAGGGTTCCTGACTCCGCCCCCTGTCCTGTGATCAGAGATCTCCTGATGTTCCAGACTCCGCCCCCTGTCCTGTGATCAGAGCTCTCCTCCCGGTGTTCCTGACTCCGCCCCCTGTCCTGTGATCAAAGATCTCCTCCTGGTGTTCCTGACTCCGCCCCCTGTCCTGTGATCAGAGATCTCCTCCTGGTGTTCCCGACTCCGCCCCTTGTCCTGTGATCAGAGCTCTCCTCCCGGTGTTCCTGACTCCGCCCCCTGTCCTGTGATCAAAGATCTCCTCCTGGTGTTCTCGACTCCGCCCCCTGTCCTGTGATTAGAGATCTCCTCCTGGTGTTCCTGACTCCGCCCCCTGTCCTGTGATTAGAGATCTCCTCCCGGTGTTCCTGACTCCGCCCCCTGTCCTGTGATCAGAGATCTCCTGATGTTCCAGACTCCGCCCCCTGTCCTGTGATCAGAGATCCCCTCCTGGTGTTCCTGACTCCGCCCCCTGTCCTGTGATCAGAGCTCTCCTCCCGGTGTTCCTGACTCCGCCCCCTGTCCTGTGATCAGAGATCTCCTGGCGTTCCTGACTCCGCCCCCTGTCCTGTGATCAGAGCTCTCCTCCCGGTGTTCCTGACTCCGCCCCATGTCCTGTGATCAGAGATCTCCTCCTGGTGTTCCTGACTCCGCCCCCTGTCCTGTGATCAGAGATCTCCTGGTGTTCCTGACTCCGCCCCCTGTCCTGTGATCAGAGCTCTCCTCCCGGTGTTCCTGACTCCGCCCCCTGTCCTGTGATCAGAGATCTCCTGGTGTTCCTGACTCCGCCCCCTGTCCTGTGATTAGAGATCTCCTCCTGGTGTTCCTGACTCCGCCCCCTGTCCTGTGATCAGAGCTCTCCTCCCGGTGTTCCTGACTCCGCCCCCTGTCCTGTGATCAGAGATCTCCTCCTGGTGTTCCTGACTCCGCCCCCTGTCCTGTGATCAGAGATCTCCTGGTGTTCCTGACTCCGCCCCCTGTCCTGTGATTAGAGATCTCCTCCTGGTGTTCCTGACTCCGCCCCCTGTCCTGTGATCAGAGCTCTCCTCCCGGTGTTCCTGACTCCGCCCCCTGTCCTGTGATCAGAGATCTCCTCCTGGTGTTCCTGACTCCGCCCCCTGTCCTGTGATCAGAGATCTCCTGGTGTTCCTGACTCCGCCCCCTGTCCTGTGATCAGAGATCTCCTGGCGTTCCTGACTCCGCCCCCTGTCCTGTGATCAGAGCTCTCCTCCCGGTGTTCCTGACTCCGCCCCCTGTCCTGTGATCAGAGATCTCCTCCTGGTGTTCCTGACTCCGCCCCCTGTCCTGTGATCAGAGATCTCCTGGTGTTCCTGGCTCCGCCCCCTGTCCTGTGATCAGAGATCTCCTGGCGTTCCTGACTCCGCCCCCTGTCCTGTGATCAGAGCTCTCCTCCCGATGTTCCTGACTCCGCCCCCTGTCCTGTGATCATAGATCTCCTCCTGGTGTTCCTGACTCCGCCCCCTGTCCTGTGATCAGAGATCTCCTCCTGGTGTTCCCGACTCCGCCCCTTGTCCTGTGATCAGAGCTCTCCTCCCGGTGTTCCTGACTCCGCCCCCTGTCCTGTGATCAAAGATCTCCTCCTGGTGTTCTCGACTCCGCCCCCTGTCCTGTGATTAGAGATCTCCTCCTGGTGTTCCTGACTCCGCCCCCTGTCCTGTGATTAGAGATCTCCTCCCGGTGTTCCTGACTCCGCCCCCTGTCCTGTGATCAAAGATCTCCTCCTGGTGTTCCTGACTCCGCCCCCTGTCCTGTGATCAGAGCTCTTCTCCCGGTGTTCCTGACTCCGCCCCCTGTCCTGTGATCAGAGATCTCCTCCTGGTGTTCCTGACTCCGCCCCCTGTCCTGTGATCAGAGATCTCCTGATGTTCCAGACTCCGCCCCCTGTCCTGTGATCAGAGCTCTCCTCCCGGTGTTCCTGACTCCGCCCCCTGTCCTGTGATCAGAGATCTCCTGGTGTTCCTGACTCCGCCCCCTGTCCTGTGATCAGAGATCTCCTCCTGGTGTTCCTGACTCCGCCCCTTGTCCTGTGATCAGAGCTCTCCTCCCGGTGTTCCTGACTCCGCCCCCTGTCCTGTGATCAGAGATCTCCTGGTGTTCCTGACTCCGCCCCCTGTCCTGTGATCAGAGATCTCCTGGTGTTCCTGACTCCGCCCCCTGTCCTGTGATCAAAGATCTCCTCCTGGTGTTCTCGACTCCGCCCCCTGTCCTGTGATTAGAGATCTCCTCCTGGTGTTCCTGACTCCGCCCCCTGTCCTGTGATTAGAGATCTCCTCCTGGTGTTCCTGACTCCGTCCCCTGTCCTATGATCAAAGATCTCCTCCTGGTGTTCCTGACTCCGCCCCCTGTCCTGTGATCAGAGCTCTTCTCCCGGTGTTCCTGACTCCGCCCCCTGTCCTGTGATCAGAGATCTCCTCCTGGTGTTCCTGACTCCGCCCCCTGTCCTGTGATTAGAGATCTCCTCCCGTTGTTCCTGACTCCTCCCCCTGTCCTGTGATCAGAGATCTCCTGATGTTCCAGACTCCGCCCCCTGTCCTGTGATCAGAGCTCTCCTCCCGGTGTTCCTGACTCCGCCCCCTGTCCTGTGATCAGAGATCTCCTGGTGTTCCTGACTCCGCCCCCTGTCCTGTGATTAGAGATCGCCTCCTGGTGTTCCTGACTCCGCCCCCTGTCCTGTGATCAGAGATCTCCTCCTGGTGTTCCTGACTCCGCCCCTTGTCCTGTGATCAGAGCTCTCCTCCCGGTGTTCCTGACTCCGCCCCCTGTCCTGTGATCAGAGATCTCCTGGTGTTCCTGACTCCGCCCCCTGTCCTGTGATTAGAGATCTCCTCCTGGTGTTCCTGACTCCGCCCCCTGTCCTGTGATTAGAGATCTCCTCCCGGTGTTCCTGACTCCGCCCCCTGTCCTGTGATCAGAGATCTCCTGATGTTCCAGACTCCGCCCCCTGTCCTGTGATTAGAGATCTCCACCTGGTGTTCCTGACTCCGCCCCCTGTCCTGTGATTAGAGATCTCCTCCCGGTGTTCCTGACTCCGCCCCCTGTCCTGTGATCAGAGATCTCCTGATGTTCCAGACTCCGCCCCCTGTCCTGTGATCAGAGATCCCCTCCTGGTGTTCCTGACTCCGCCCCCTGTCCTGTGATCAGAGATCTCCTCCTGGTTTTCCCGACTCCGCCCCCTGTCCTGTGATCAGAGATCCCCTCCTGGTGTTCCCGTCTCCGCCCCCTGTCCTGTGACCAGATTTCCTGGTGTTCCTGACTCCGCCCCCTGTCCTGTGATCAGAGATCTCCTCCTGGTGTTCCCGACTCTGCCCCTTGTCCTGTGATCAGAGCTCTCCTCCCGGTGTTCCTGACTCCGCCCCCTGTCCTGTGATCAAAGATCTCCTCCTGGTGTTCCTGACTCCGCCCCCTGTCCTGTGATCAGAGATCTCCTCCTGGTGTTCCCGACTCCGCCCCTTGTCCTGTGATCAGAGCTCTCCTCCCGGTGTTCCTGACTCCGCCCCCTGTCCTGTGATCAAAGATCTCCTCCTGGTGTTCTCGACTCCGCCCCCTGTCCTGTGATTAGAGATCTCCTCCTGGTGTTCCTGACTCCGCCCCCTGTCCTGTGATTAGAGATCTCCTCCCGGTGTTCCTGACTCCGCCCCCTGTCCTGTGATCAGAGATCTCCTGATGTTCCAGACTCCGCCCCCTGTCCTGTGATCAGAGATCCCCTCCTGGTGTTCCTGACTCCGCCCCCTGTCCTGTGATCAGAGCTCTCCTCCCGGTGTTCCTGACTCCGCCCCCTGTCCTGTGATCAGAGATCTCCTGGTGTTCCTGACTCCGCCCCCTGTCCTGTGATCAGAGCTCTCCTCCCGGTGTTCCTGACTCCGCCCCCTGTCCTGTGATCAGAGATCTCCTGGTGTTCCTGACTCCGCCCCCTGTCCTGTGATTAGAGATCTCCTCCTGGTGTTCCTGACTCCGCCCCCTGTCCTGTGATCAGAGCTCTCCTCCCGGTGTTCCTGACTCGGCCCCCTGTCCTGTGATCAGAGATCTCCTCCTGGTGTTCCTGACTCCGCCCCCTGTCCTGTGATCAGAGATCTCCTGGTGTTTCTGACTCCGCCCCCTGTCCTGTGATCAGAGATCTCCTGGCGTTCCTGACTCCGCCCCCTGTCCTGTGATCAGAGATCTCCTGGCGTTCCTGACTCCGCCCCCTGTCCTGTGATCAGAGCTCTCCTCCCGGTGTTCCTGACTCCGCCCCCTGTCCTGTGATCAGAGATCTCCTCCCGGTGTTCCTGACTCCGCCCCCTGTCCTGTGATCAGAGATCTCCTGGCGTTCCTGACTCCGCCCCCTGTCCTGTGATCAGAGCTCTCCTCCCGGTGTTCCTGACTCCGCCCCCTGTCCTGTGATCAGAGATCTCCTCCTGGTGTTCCTGACTCCGCCCCCTGTCCTGGAATCATGCTATGTTCCCCAAGGTGTATATAGAAGATGGGTGTAGTAATTTAGCTAAATTTGTAGTTTTAGAATAAGGCTGCGTGTAGTAAGATGGAGGACATAGAGGAGATGACATAAAGCTGGGTGTAGTAAGATGGAGGACATAGCGGTGACGACATAAGGCTGGGTGTAGTAAGATGGAGGACATAGAGGTGATGACATAAGGCTGAGTGTAATAAGATGGAGTACAGAACGGTGACGACATAAGGCCGGGTGTAGTAAGATGGCGGAGAAAACACGGATCTGGGTGTAGTAATATGGCGGACCGGTCCGCACAGTACCTCGGCTCTCTGGCGCTGTTTCAGCTCCTGCTGGGCGCTCCTCTGTTTGGCTTTCTCCAGGCGGCTCACAGACTCTTTGGGTTTGGATTTTTCTTTGCGGCCGGCGGGCTCCATGGCAACCAGCGCGTGTACGACTCTTCCCGGGTGAGGCCGCCGCGCGTCCCCGAACCAGACTGCGCACGCGCAGAGTCTCCGACTAAGCCCGCCCATCAGGGGGCGGAGAGATGAGAGTGCGGATTCTGACAGGAAGTGGGATGTGTACCAGAGAATAGAGTCCCCCATCACAGGAAGTGAGGAGTGTGGTGGGAAATAGACTCCCCAGATAGAGAGACCCCCCAGAGAACAAGAGGAGGAGCAACATGAGGGGACTGTCCCCCCAAACCTGATCATTGTGGGCGGAGTTCACTGGTACCTCATGGGGCGTCCCCAGTATTCTCTGACCCCTCCCCCCCAATATCCTCTGATCCCCATGTCCTCTGACCCCCAAAATCCCCTGACCCCTCCCCCATGTCCTCTGACCCCTCTAATATCCCGACCCCCCATGTCCTCTGACCCCCAATATTCCCTGACCCCTAAAATCCTCTGACCCCCCAATATCCCCTGACCCCTCCCCCCATGTCCTCTGACCCCTCTAATATCCCGACCCCCCAATGTCCTCTGATCCCCCAATATCCTCTGACACTTCCCCCCATGTCCTCTGACCTTCCAATATCTTCTGACCCCCCCTCAATATCCCATGACCCCAATGTCCTCTGACACCCCCATGTCCTCTGAACCCTCCCCCTAATATCTCATGACCCCCAATATCCTCTGACCCCCCAATGTCCTCTGACCCCCCAATGTCCTCTGACCCCCCTCAATATCCTCGAATCCCCCAATATCCTCTGACCCCCCAATGTCCTCTTACCCCCTCAATATCCTCGGACCCCCAATATCCTCTGACCCCCCCAATATCCTCTGACCCCCCTCAATATCCTTGGACCCCAATATCCTCTGACCCCCCAATGTCCCCTGACCCCGCCGATGTCCTCTGACCCCCCAATGTCCTCTGAACCCTCAATATCCTCTGACCCCCCAATGTCCCCTGACCCCGCCGATGTCCTCTGACCCCCCAATGTCCCCTGACCCCGCCGATGTCCTCTGAACCCTCAATATCCTCTGACTCCCCTATGTCCTCTGCCCCCCCCCAATATCCCCTGCCCTCCAATATCCCCTTTCCCCTCAATATCTTCTGATCCCCCAATATCCTCTGATCCCCAATATCTTCTGACCCCCAATGTCCTCTGACCCCCAATATCCTCTGAGCCCCAATATACTCTGACCCCCAATGTCCTCTGACCCCCCAATATCTTCTCACCCCCCAATGTCATCTGACCCCCAATATCCTCTGTCCCCTCATTATCTTCTCACCCCCCAATGTCATCTGACCCCCAATATCCCCTGAGCCTCCCACTATCCTCTGACCCCCCAATATCTTCTGATCCCCCAATATCCTCTGTCCCCCCGGTGGATGGGGATGGCGGTGACACCAGGTGACATCCTCTGTGACTCATCCTGTGTCTGTCACTCTGCCCCTCCTCCGGTTAAACTCCAACCACAGAAGAAGAAGTGTCACTGTCACCTGAGCGGACCACAGAGCTGACTCTTCACTGCAACCCACAGGTGAGACCTCGGGGGGGAATTCTCTGATTATGGAGGATCACTGTCCCCATCCTCGGTGTCACCGGATAGGAGAGACCAGAGAAGGACAGAGGGGAACCAAGGAACGAGATGAGATAACGATGGAAGGTGATATATGACCCCCCATACATTCCATACAATCTGATTGTACAATCTCCTTTATATCTGCCATCAGCTATGTACTGCCAGGACTCGCCTGATTGTATACAGATTGGTTGGGAGGTGTGTCCTCTGTCAGAGATTGTACAATCAGATTGGTTGGGAGGTGTGTCCTGTGTTGGAGATTTTACAATCAGATTGGTTAGGAGGCGTGTCCTGTGTTGGAGATTGTACAATCAGATTGTACAGTGTATGGCCGGTTTCTGTCACACAGATGATGGAGAATTATTGATGATTTTTCACAGTTTTTATGCTCAGAGATCAAATTCAATTCCATGGACCGGCCAATCGGTGTTCTCCAATTGGACTGTCAGTTACCTCTAAAGACAGAGCCCCCCTCCCCTATACAAAAGATGGGGGCGCTATCCTATTATTCTGTGTCATCATGGTCAAAAGGTTAATGTCATTGGTGATTGGTGTCAGTTGGCAGTGATTGGTGGTTGGTGTCAGTTGGTAGTGATTGGTGTCAGTTGGCGGTGGTTGGTGTCAGTTGGTGGTTGGTGTCAGTTGGTGGTGATTGGTGGTTGGTGTCAGTTGGTGGTGATTGGTGGTTGGTGTCAGTTGGTAGTGATTGGTGGTTGGTGTCAGTTGGTAGTGATTGGTGGTTTGTGTCAGTTGGTAGTGATTGGTGGTTGGTGTCAGTTGGCAGTGATTGGTGTCAGTTGGTGATTGGTGTCAGTAAGCAGTGGTAGGTGTCAGTTGGCAGTGATTGGTGGTTGGTGTCAATTGGTAGTGATTGGTGTCAGTTGGTGGTTGGTGTCATTTGGTGGTGGTTGGTGTCAGTTGGCGGTGGTTGGTGTCAGTTGGTGGTGATTGGTGGTTGGTGTCAGTTGGTAGTGATTGGTGGTTGGTGTCAGTTGGTAGTGATTGGTGGTTGGTGTCAGTTGGTGGTGATTGGTGGTTGGTGTCAGTTGGTGGTGATTGGTGGTTGGTGTCAGTTGGTAGTGATTGGTGGTTTGTGTCAGTTGGTAGTGATTGGTGGTTGGTGTCAGTTGGCAGTGATTGGTGTCAGTTGGTGGTTGGTGTCAGTAAGCAGTGGTAGGTGTCAGTTGGCAGTGATTGGTGGTTGGTGTCAATTGGTAGTGATTGGTGTCATTTGGTGGTGGTTGGTGTCATTTGGTGGTGGTTGGTGTCAGTTGGTGGTGGTTGGTGTCAGTTTGTAGTGATTGGTGGTTGGTGTCAGTTGGTGGTGATTGGTGGTTGGTGTCAGTTGGCAGTGATTGGTGTCAGTTGGTGGTGATTGGTGGTTGGTGTCAGTTGGCAGTGATTGGTGTCAGTTGGTAATGATTGGTGGTTGGTGTCAGTTAGCAGTGGTAGGTGTCAGTTGGTAGTGATTGGTGGTTGGTGTCAATTGGTAGTGATTGGTGGTTGGTGTCATTTGGTGGTGGTTGGTTTCATTTGGTGGTGGTTGTGTCAGTTGGTGGTGGTTGGTGTCAGTTGGCGGTGGTTGGTGTCAGTTGGTAGTGATTGGTGGTTGGTGTCAGTTGGTAGTGATTGGTGGTTGGTGTCAGTTGGTAGTGATTGGTGGTTGGTGTCAGTTGGTAGTGATTGGTGGTTGGTGTCAGACCAGTTAAACCATCAATGCCCAGCACTGTACACACAGACCGGTGACACCATCAATGCCCGGCACTGTACACACAGACCGGTGACACCCTTGATGCCCAGCACTGTACACACAGACCGGTGACACCATCGATGCCCAGCACTGTACACACAGACCGGTGACACCATCGATGCCCAGCACTGTACACACACAGAACGGTGACACCATCAATGCCCGGCACTGTACACACAGACCGGTGACACCCTTGATGCCCAGCACTGTACACACAGACCGGTGACACCATCGATGCCCAGCACTGTACACACAGACCGGTGACACCATCGATGCCCAGCACTGTACACACACAGACCGGTGACACCATCGATGCCCAGCACTGTACACACAGACCGGTGGCACCATCGATGCCCAGCACTGTACACACACAGACTGGTGGCACCATCGATGTCCAGCACTGTACACACAGACCGGTGGCACCATCGATGCCCAGCACTGTACACACACAGAACGGTGACACCATCGATGCCCAGCACTGTACACACAGATTGGTGGCACCATCGATGCCCAGCACTGTACACACACAGAACGGTGACACCATTGATGCCCAGCACTGTACACACAGACCGGTGGCACCATCGATGCCCAGCACTGTACACACACAGAACGGTGACACCATTGATGCCCAGCACTGTACACACAGACCGGTGGCACCATCGATGCCCAGCACTGTACACACAGACCGGTGGCACCATCGATGCCCAGCACTGTACACACACAGACCGGTGGCACCATCGATGCCCAGCACTGTACACACAGACCGGTGGCACCATCGATGCCCAGCACTGTACACGCAGACCGGTGGCACCATCGATGCCCAGCATTGTACACACAGACCGGTGGCACCATCGGTGCCCAGCACTGTACACACACAGAACGGTGACACCATCGATGCCCAGCACTGTACACACAGACTGGTGACACCATCGATGCCCGGCACTGTACACACAGACTGGTGACACCATCGATGCCCGGCACTGTACACACAGACTGGTGGCACCATCGATGCCCAGCACTGTACACACACAGACCGGTGGCACCATCGATGCCCAGCACTGTACACACACAGAACGGTGACACCATCGATGCCCAGCACTGTACACACAGACTGGTGGCACCATCGATGCCCAGCACTGTACACACACAGAACGGTGGCACCATCGATGCCCAGCACTGTACACACACAGAACGGTGGCACCATCGATGTCCAGCACTGTACACACAGAGCGGTGGCACCATCGATGCCCAGCACTGTACACACACAGAACGGTGACACCATCGATGCCCAGCACTGTACACACAGACTGGTGGCACCATCGATGCCCAGCACTGTACACACACAGACTGGTGGCACCATCGATGCCCAGCACTGTACACACACAGACTGGTGGCACCATCGATGTCCAGCACTGTACACACAGACCGGTGGCACCATCGATGCCCAGCACTGTACACACACAGAACGGTGACACCATCGATGCCCAGCACTGTACACACAGACTGGTGGCACCATTGATGCCCGGCTCTGTACACACACAGAACGGTGACACCATTGATGCCCAGCACTGTACACACAGACTGGTGGCACCATCGATGCCCAGCACTGTACACACACAGAGCGGTGACACCATCGATGCCCAGCACTGTACACACAGACTGGTGGCACCATCGATGCCCAGCACTGTACACACACAGAACGGTGACACCATTGATGCCCAGCACTGTACACACAGACCGGTGGCACCATCGATGCCCAGCACTGTACACACACAGAACGGTGACACCATTGATGCCCAGCACTGTACACACACAGAACGGTGACACCATTGATGCCCAGCACTGTACACACAGACCGGTGGCACCATCGATGCCCAGCACTGTACACACAGACCGGTGGCACCATAGATGCCCAGCACTGTACACACATAGAACAGTGACACCATTGATGCCCAGCACTGTACACACAGACTGGTGGCACCATCGATGCCCAGCACTGTGCACACAGACCGGTGGCACCATCGATGCCCAGCACTGTACACACAGACCGGTGGCACCATCGATGCCCAGCACTGTACACACACAGACCGGTGGCACCATCGATGCCCAGCACTGTACACACAGACCGGTGGCACCATCGATGCCCAGCACTGTACACACAGACCGGTGGCACCATCGATGCCCAGCACTGTGCACACAGACCGGTGGCACCATCGATGCCCAGCACTGTACACACAGACCGGTGGCACCATCGATGCCCAGCACTGTGCACACAGACCGGTGGCACCATCGATGCCCAGCACTGTACACACAGACCGGTGGCACCATCGATGCCCAGCACTGTACACACAGACCGGTGGCACCATCGATGCCCAGCACTGTACACACAGACCGGTGGCACCATCGATGCCCAGCACTGTACACACAGACCGGTGGCACCATCGATGCCCAGCACTGTACACACAGACCGGTGGCACCATCAATGCCCAGCACTGTACACACAGACCGGTGGCACCATCGATGCCCAGCACTGTACACACACAGAACGGTGACACCATCAATGCCCGGCACTGTACACACAGACTGGTGGCACCATCGATGCCCAGCACTGTACACACACAGAACGGTGACACCATTGATGCCCAGCACTGTACACACAGACCGGTGGCACCATCGATGCCCAGCACTGTACACACACAGAACGGTGACACCATTGATGCCCAGCACTGTACACACACAGAACGGTGACACCATTGATGCCCAGCACTGTACACACAGACCGGTGGCACCATCGATGCCCAGCACTGTACACACAGACCGGTGGCACCATAGATGCCCAGCACTGTACACACACAGAACAGTGACACCATTGATGCCCAGCACTGTACACACAGACTGGTGACACCATCAATGCCCGGCACTGTGCACACAGACCGGTGACACCATCAATGCCCGGCTCTGTACACACAGACTGGTGACACCATCAATGCCCGGCTCTGTACACACAGACTGGTGATACCATCAATGCCCGGCTCTGTACACACAGACTGGTGACACCATCAATGCCCGGCACTGTACACACAGACTGGTGACACCATCAATGCCCGGCACTGTACACACAGACTGGTGACACCATCAATGCCCGGCACTGTACACACAGACTGGTGACACCATGGACCTGGCAGACTTTGCTGTGCTCAGAGTTGGCACCGCTGAGGCCTCCTGGAGGGAAGTAAACACACACAGCTGTCAGCGTACATGTGACCTCAGTGTTGGAGAACGGGGAAATGTTCTAAGAACACCATGGCAGTGCCACCAGTCATCAGATTATCATTGTGAGGTTGGTGTCCTCTGGGGGGAGAGGGGTACACCTGGTGAGAGATTGGTGTCACCCCAGGGGGGAGGGGAGGTACACCTGGTGAGAGGTTGGTGTCACCCTGGGGGGGAGGGGAGGTGTGTGTTGTCATGTGACACGCGGTGACCTCGCTGGACTCTGATCTCTCCAATAATCAGATAGCGGCGGGCGGCGTGGCACCGATCTGATACCGCCTGTCACTGATTAAGGACAAGGTTCTTCCGGCAGATCAATAATCCGAGTCACCTCCACCTAAGACAGAACTCCTCAGACAAGCGCCGTAACCCATAGCAACCAGATGACAGTTTACTGTTGTCAGATCTGATTGGCTGCCAGGTGGTTCTGCGCTTGGATCAGTGATCAATCTTTGTCCCTGTGACAGACCGAGCCGGGACCGAGGCTTTGTGAGAGGACTGAGTGCGCCTCTTGCTGACGGATTATGGGCCCTGGATTTTAAGGGGTACAGGGGGGATGAGAACCCCACTATACTCTGTGCTGGACAGATTCAATGCTGTATATATGTATATATGATGTGTGTTGCCTCGTGCTGTTGGGACACACACTGTCAGATGCGAATGTCATCACCTCCAGCCACCCGTCTGTTGTCTTGTATAATGTGAATGGGTCTAGTCGGGCTTGTAGAGAATTCCACACATTGTTGTTGGGATAATTAGCCTGTGTTGATGTTTATGGTGATGTGTATTGAATTGTTAGTGAGCTAGGAGCCGAAAAGTCTTATCTCTCAGTCAACTAGTCTGAGTGTTGATTTCGATAATTATCTCAGGTTAATTAGGTTCGGTTTTAGTCTTCTGCTGTATTATAAATATTTGGCATTTTGGTTCTAATAAATCAGTCCATGTTGAGCAGCTAAGCAAGTCTCGTCTTGTGTTGTGCTTGTGAGCGGTTGGAATATCTGATCTCTCTACTCAGGCTGGGAGGAAGCGGGATATTCTGACGGAAGCACTCAATCGGGGGGGGGGGGGGTTCGGTTCCGTCTCAGTACCGATGTGATCATCTATGACACCACAGAGGGAAGCAATCTGATTGGAGGGAGGTGTGGGCGGGCATTATAATGGCGTCTGTTGTCTGTAGCATCCAATTAGATCATCCCGTTGTTCCGTAATGTCGGTGTCCTTCTCTCTGTTCCAGGGATTGGTCCGGGATCGATGGACCGCCGAGATCCATGAATTCCTCCGAGGATTTCCACCCGAGTAAGAATTCCGACCTCCCGCTTCAGTCACAGAGCTCTGTGAACCCTCCATGGGGCCCCTTCACAATGACCACCGCACCCCACAGACTATCGCACCCCGCATACCATCGAGCCCCGCATACCATCGAGCCCCGCATACCATCGAGCCCCGCATACCATCGCACCCCACATACCATCGCACCCCGCATACCATCGCACCCCGCAGACTACCGCACCCCGCATACCATCGCACCCCGCAGACCACCGCACCCCACATACCATCGAGCCCCGCAGATCATCGCACCCCGCAGACTATCGCTCAGCGCGGACTATCGCACCCCATAGACAATCGTATCTGCGAGCATTGCCATTAATGTGTGATTTTGCTCTGGATGTCTGTCGGGTTTCTCCTCATCCTCGTTTCTCTGTTGCAGATGAGAGCGGCTGGCAGAATTCCGTCATCATCGTCCCCACAATTCTCTCCTCCTCCACCCTGCTGACCATCATCATCATCTTATGGAGACTGATCGGGAGGAAGGGAGGGGAAAAACGGGATGCCGGAGAGACGAGGGGAGGTACGGAGATCTCATAGGATCAGATTGTATGAAGTGACCCCCATATACGGGAGATCTCTGGGAGGAGATCAGATTGTATGAGGTGACCCCATATACGGGAGATCTCTGGGAGGAGATCAGATTGTATAAGGTGACCCCATATACGGGAGATCTCTGGGTGGAGATCAGATTGTATGAGGTGACCCCATATATGGGAAATCTCTGGGAGGAGATCAGATTGTATGTGGTGACCCCATATACGGGAGATCTCTGGGAGGAGATCAGATTGTATGAGGTGACCCCATATACGGGAGGATCTCTGGGTGGAGATCAGATTGTATGAGGTGACCCCATATATGGGAGATCTCTGGGAGGAGATCAGATTGTATGAGGTGACCCCATATAGGGGAGATCTCTGGGTGGAGATCAGATTGTATGAGGTGACCCCATATACGGGAGGATCTCTGGGTGGAGATCAGATTGTATGAGGTGACCCCATATATGGGAGATCTCTGGGAGGAGATCAGATTGTATGAGGTGACCCCATATATGGGAGATCTCTGGGAGGAGATCAGATTGTATGAGGTGACCCCATATACGGGAGATCTCTGGGTGGAGATCAGATTGTATGAGGTGACCCCATATACGGGAGATCTCTGGGGGATGGTACAGGGATGAGGATGGGATGCGCTGTGTGTAGTCGGGTTGTACAATATCGGTCACCCAGGGCAATAATCGGTTCCTGTGATTGTCTTTTCCCATCAGATGCTGAGGACGGTGATTGGGCGGTGAACATGGGCGGGGTCTATGAATATCCTCTCGGGGCCCCGGACCCCGTGCTGGAGATGAAGCAGCTGCCGCAGGATTGGAGGATGGAAGACAGGGCGGTCCTGTGTGTGGGACACTTTGGTCCAATCAGTCGGGCAGTTCTTGTCGGGAAGGGGGAGGACAGACGTGAGGTCATCTTGAAGGAATTGTCCGGTGAGTGGGAGATCTGAGGTGATGGTGTGATGTCATAGGTTGGATGATGTCATAGGTTGGATGATTTCACCGATAACGCTGACCACCGATGTTCCCTCCAGAGAAGTGCAGTCCCGGGGAGGTCCAGGACTTCATAGACCTCCTGAAGTTCTACCATGAAGTCTGCAATCATGGGGGCGTGGTGCGGATGTTGTGGTGTCAGACGGAGGCCCCGCCCATGTGTCTGATCATGGAGGCCATGACACTCGGGAATCTTCTGCTCTTCCTGCGGGAATCCCATGAGGTAAGCGGGGGGGGGAGGGGGGCGTCTTCTGTCCTTAGGGACCATCCAGTCCCCGTATTGTGTCCAAAAATGGGGAGGACTCTGGATTATGAGGACCTCAAGAAGTCCCGATAATCCACAGCGGACCCCATTCTTCACTGATATCTGACCCCCCATTCTCCTCCCATAATGCATCTGTTCTCCGCAGGAGGGGATGGCCGCCTGCAGCATCTCCGAGCAACATGTCTTCTCCATGGCGGCACAGGTGGCGAGCGGCCTGGTGAGGAACCCCCAGAATGACTGTGGAAAGATCTGACCCCCGTAATCTGCCCCCCATAATCTGATCCCATAATCTGACCCCCGTAATCTGACCCCCGTAATCTGACCCCCGTAATCTGCCCCCCGTAATCTGCCCCCCATAATCTGCCCCGTAATCTGACCCCCGTAATCTGACCCCCATAATCTGACCCCCATAATCTGACCCCCATAATCTGCCCCGTAATCTGACCCCCATAATCTGCCCCGTAATCTGACCCCCATAATCTGACCCCCATAATCTGACCCCCATACCCCATAATCTGACCCCCATAATCTGCCCCCCGTAATCTGCCCCCCATAATCTGCCCCCATAATCTGACCCCCGTAATCTGACCCCCATAATCTGCCCCCATAATCTGACCCCCATAATCTGATCCCATAATCTGACCCCCGTAATCTATCCCCATAATCTGTTCTGACCTGCAGGAAGGGAGAAGCTGATTGGTTGCTGGAGCAGACAAGGACGGTTCTTCTTTCAGTTGGGGGAGGGGTGTGATTGCTGTGATTAGAGGATGGGAACCTCTGAGATGCGGGACAATGAGAATCACCATAATAAATGGCTGGAGATCAGACCCTGTCTAATGTCCCCCCCCCAACTAGAGATCAGAACCATCCCGCCCCCCCGATCGGAGATCAGAACCATCCCCGCCCCCCCGACTTGAGATCAGAACACCCCCATCCCCCCGACTGGAGATCAGACCACCACCCCCCGACTGGAGATCAGAACACCCCCCCCCCGACTGGAGATCCGACCACCCCCCCTTCCCGACTGGAGATCGGAACACCTCCCCCCCCCCGACTGGAGATCAGAACACCCCCATCCCCCCGACTGGAGATCAGACCACCACCCCCCGACTGGAGATCAGAACACCCCCCCTTCCCGACTGGAGATCGGAACAACCCCCCCCCCCCCGACTGGAGATCAGAACCATCCCCCCTCCGACTGGAGATCAGAACCATCCCCCCTCCGACTGGAGATCAGAACCATCCCCCCTCCGACTGGAGATCAGAACCATCCCCCCCCCGATCGGAGATCAGAACACCCCCCCGCCCCCCCCCGACTGGAGATCAGAACACCCCTGCCCCCCCGACCGGAGATCAGAATCATCCTCCCTCGACTGGAGATCAATCAGAACACCCCCCCCCCCCTCCGACCAGAGATCAGAACCCCCCTCCGCCCCCCGACCAGAGGTCAAACCCCTCCCCCTCCCCTGAGTGATTGCTCCATTTCTCTTCCAGGAATATCTGAGCGGGACGCACAATCTGGTACACGGGTACGTGGCGGCGTGTAACGTCCTCATCCACGAGGATATGAGTGTCCGGCTGTGTGGGCTGGGATTGGCCAGTGTACAGCACCGGACCGGGTCCTTCCCAACCAGGCGAGCCGCCCGGGTTCCCGTAAAATGGCAATCGCCGGAGCGGCTGAGAGAGCCGAGCGTCACCGAGAAGAGCGATGTGTAAGTGTGGGGGAGGGGAGGGATCATCCCTACCACATAGACCTAGAATAATCATTTTATTATGGGGTCACTTCCTGTGAGAACACTGGGGGGGGCACATCGCCACCCCCTAATGATCTGATATCATTGATCCACCAATCAGGGCAGAGCAGATGGTGAAATGCGTCAGCCGGTGGCTGGAAATGAACGCACTTCCATGTACATTATCATCGCTCCGCTCACTTCAGCCATTTGTATGCAGAGCCAGCCAATCATCTTGCGGGTTTGATCTTTTCCATGGGAATGGCACTCAGTCCCGACGCGTTTCATATACAAATCGTAAATGTGATCATCCGATGGCGTCTTCTCACATCTCCTTCTCTCCCTGCAGGTGGTCGTTCGGCATCTTCCTGTATGAGCTGGTGACTCTAGGTAAGGGCGGAGTCATGTGTACGGTGCATTGTATACCCTATATCACCAAAAGTATTGGGACGCCTGCCTTCTCACACACACTATATTCCCAAAAATATTAGGACGCCTGCCTTTACACACACTAAGACTGGGATGTCATTAAAGTTCATGTGTGTGTAAAGGCAGGTGTCCCAATACTATTGTATATATCTATATATAGCGGTGATAAGAAAGGTGAATGAGGGGTGAGATTCCGCTGAGTCAGCTGGAAAAGTCATAAAATGTTTTATCTGCAGAGATTATAAATGGAGCCGCAGGTCAGTTCAGATCATATACATTTTCCTGGTGACATCTGTATAAGGGAGAGTTTCCCGCACTCTGACTTCCTGTGGTGTCTCCAGGACAGGAAGTGAAGGAAAATCTCCCCAGTGGACCATGACCAGGGGGACAAAAATCTGCCAGGGGTTCTAACCCTTTCCTGACTGGAAACAGAAAGATTTGGCTACAAAGATACATTATGGGGAGGTGTACAGAGTCACATTAGTTAGTAGTGTGGGTGAAGGAGACCAGATTCTGAGCTCCCTTCATAGGAAGATTTGGGAGGAGATTATTGGGACGTTTTGGGCGCTTCAACTAGACAGGAATTCAGTAATTGGCAACATGAATAAAAAGTTCACAATTTATTGAATTACATCATTAAAACATTCCATAATATTTAATATCTAATATATCTAATAATCTCTAATATCTAACACTCCCAACATGTTTCACCCTGTGGGGCTTCCTCAGGGGAGGAATAAGTGCTGATAATTTAAGAAGAGTATTGAGTGTTTATCTCTGTACTGCTGAGAAATACCGACAATAAGACAATGTTATTCGATCATTAGATATGATGGAATGTTTTAATGATGTAATTCAATAAATTGTGAACTTTTTATTCATGTTGTCAATTACTGTCTAGTTGAAGTGCCCAAAAAGTCCCAATAATCTACAAAGTAGCATTGTTTATAAACATTGATCAGACAGGAGATGGAGAGATACAAAGTAGCATTGTTTATCTCCCATCTGACTAATGTTTATAAACAATGTTACTTTGTATCTCTCCATCTCCTGTCTGATCGATGTTTATAAACAATGTTACTTTGTATCTCTCCATCTCCTGTCTGATCAATGTTTATAAACAATGTTACTTTGTATCTCTCCATCTCCTGTCTGATCGATGTTTATAAAGAGATACAAAGTAACAGATATAACTGGGATGTGTGTCTCTGTCTCAGGCGCCCCGCCGTACCCGGACGTGGATCCTGCAAAGATTCCAAAGACGCTGAAGAAGAATTACAGGATGGCGAAACCGCAACAATGTGGAGAGCGGCTGTGAGTAGGGAGTGTCCGCACACACGTCAGAGAATGAAGGGTTAATGGGGGGAGGGGTGCACAGTGACATGGGGACCACTAGAGGGCAGCAGAGGATCAGTGACAGACCCAATACGGCTCTTCATAGGGGAGGGACATTTCCTTTTAGATAATTAAAGACCAACTCCAGCTAAGACTCGCCTGTTACTGAGACAGGTTTTTATTTTTTATGGAAAGTCACCACATTCCGGGGCGGTAATATTCATCCCTTCACACCACACCAAAGACACCACACCGGTCACACCACACCGGTGACACCACACCTGTCACACCACACCGGTCACACCACACCGGTCACACCACACCGAAGACACCACACCGGTCACACCACACCGGTGACACCACACCTGTCACACCACACCGGTCACACCACACCGGTCACACCACACCGGTGACACCACACCTGTCACACCACACCGGTCACACCACACCGGTCACACCACACCGGTGACACCACACCTGTCACACCACACCGGTCACACCACACCTGTCACACCACACCGGTCACACCACACCGGTCACACCACACCGGTCACACCACACCAGTGACACCACACCGGTCACACCACACCGGTCACACCACACCAGTGACACCACACCGGTCACACCACACCGGTCACACCACACCGGTCACACCACACCGGTCACACCACACCAGTGACACCACACCGGTCACACCACACCGGTCACACCACACCGGTCACACCACACCTGTCACACCACACCAGTGACACCACACCGGTCACACCACACCGGTCACACCACACCTGTCACACCACACCGGTCACACCACACCGGTCACACCACACCGGTCACACCAGACTTCTCACACAAGACTTCTCACACCAGACCGGTCACACCACACCGGTCACACCACACCGGTCACACCACACCGGTCACACCACACCGGTCACACCACACCGGTCACACCACACCAGTGACACCACACCGGTCACACCACACCGGTCACACCACACCGGTCACACCACACCGGTCACACCACACCGGTGACACCACACCGGTCACACCACACCTGTCACACCACACCGGTCACACCACACCGGTCACACCACACCGGTCACACCACACCAGTGACACCACACCGGTCACACCACACCGGTCACACCACACCAGTGACACCACACCGGTCACACCACACCGGTCACACCACACCGGTCACACCACACCGGTCACACCACACCAGTGACACCACACCGGTCACACCACACCGGTCACACCACACCGGTCACACCACACCAGTGACACCACACCGGTCACACCACACCGGTCACACCACACCGGTCACACCACACCTGTCACACCACACCTGTCACACCACACCGGTCACACCACACCGGTCACACCAGACTTCTCACACAAGACTTCTCACACCAGACCGGTCACACCACACCGGTCACACCACACCGGTCACACCACACCGGTCACACCACACCGGTCACACCAGACTTCTCACACCAGACTTCTCACACCAGACTTCTCACACCAGACTTCTCACACCAGACTTCTCACACCAGACTTCTCACACCAGACTTCTCACACCAGACCGGTCACACCACACCGGTCACACCACACAGGTCACACCACACCGGTCACACCACACCTCTCACACCACACCTCTCACACCACACCTCTCACACCAGACTGGTCATACCACACCAGTGACACCACACCGGTCACACCACACCGGTCACACCAGACTGTTCACACCAGACTGTTCACACCAGACTGTTCACACCAGACTGTTCACACTAGACTGTTCACACTAGACTGTTCACACTAGACTGTTCACACTAGACTGTTCACACTAGACTGTTCACACTAGACTGTTCACACTAGACTGTTCACACTAGACTGTTCACACTAGACTGTTCACACCAGACCGTTCACACCAGACCGCTCACACCACACCGGTCACACCAGACTAGTGACACCAGACCAGTCACACCACACCGGTGACACCAGACCAGTCACACTACACCGGTCACACTAGACTGCTCACACCAGACCGGTGACACCACACCAGTCACACACCAAACTGCTCACACCACACCTGTCACACCACACCGGTCAGACCGTGTCTTTATAGACTTGGGCCCGCTTTGTGGCTACAGACATTCTTTTAGGAAGGATTTCCACCTCGTTTTGGAGGGTGACGGTGGAATCTCTGCACATTTGTGTGGTCAGCAACTGATGATGGATGTGGGGGGCGGATCCTGAGTCTAATCCTGGGCGGGGCACTGACATTTTCGTGGGCAGTGGCTGGTGTTGGCGCTTCAATCACCCGGCACCGTGGTTGTATGGTGTCAGGATGGTTGAAGCGCATTATTTCTATTGTCACCTGCCACCGGATGGGGAATGTCGCTGCCAGTGATAATGTCCCTGTTGTCCCAGAGTGAGGGCGGGCAGTGAGACATGATGTCACCTCTCTGCTGCCTGCGCCTGCATAGTAATGGCTTCTTTTAGAAATGTGGTGATGTGGGGGGGTGAGAGACAGCGTCGTCTTCAACTTTCATATTTAGGTAGGTGGAGGGGAGGACAGGGTGGGAGCAGCCAGGTGGAGGGGAGCACAAGGTGGGAGCAGCCAGGTGGAGGGGAGCACAAGGTGGGAGCAGCCAGGTGGAGGGGAGCACAAGGTGGGAGCAGCCAGGTGGAGGGGAGGACAAGGTGGGAGCAGCCAGGTGGAGGGGAGGACAAGGTGGGAGCAGCCAGGTGGAGGGGAGGACAAGGTGGGAGCAGCCAGGTGGAGGGGAGCACAAGGTGGGAGCAGCCAGGTGGAGGGGAGCACAAGGTGGGAGCAGCCAGGTGGAGGGGAGCACAAGGTGGGAGCAGCCAGGTGGAGGGGAGGACAGGGTGGGAGCAGCCAGGTGGAGGGGAGCACAGGGTGGGAGCAGCCAGGTGGAGGGGAGCACAAGGTGGGAGCAGCCAGGTGGAGGGGAGCACAAGGTGGGAGCAGCCAGGTGGAGGGGAGCACAAGGTGGGAGCAGCCAGGTGGAGGGGAGCACAAGGTGGGAGCAGCCAGGTGGAGGGGAGAACAAGGTGGATGCAGCCAGGTGGAGGGGAGGACAGGGTGGGAGCAGCCGGGTGGAGGGGCGCACAGGGTGGATGCTGCCAGTGTCAGAAACATTGAATCAGACTGAGACAGAAGTACAGGTAAATCACACTTGTTTAATAATAAAAGTAAGTAGAACAAACGTAGCCAGAGTTCAGGAACCGGAACGGATAGTCAGACAAGCCAGAAAGTCAGGAAGCCGGAGATCAGCGTAGTAGAACAGCAAGCAGGTTCTGGAGCCAGAAGGAATGTCAGCCAAGCAAGTCTTTAAGAGGAATACAGGCGCGTGTCTCTAGAGATGTGACCAAGGCGAAGGCAGAGATCATCAGGACTGGATGGCTTAAGTAGGCAGGACTGATGAGCAGGATATCATCAGCAGGTGAGTCACTGTGGAGAGATAGGACCTGGCAATTAGCCGACAGCTGTGCGGCCAGCTCAGAGAAGGAAGGGCTGAGCCCAGCCTTGACAGCCAGGTGGAGGGGAGCACAAGGTGGGAGCAGCCAGGTGGAGGGGAGCACAAGGTGGTAGCAGCCAGGTGGAGGGGAGCACAGGGTGGATGCAGCCAGGTGGAGGGGAGCACAAGGTGGGAGCAGCCAGGTGGAGGGGAGCACAGGGTGGGAGCAACCAGGTGGAGGGGAGCACAGGGTGGATGCAGCCAGGTGGAGGTGAGGACAATGTGGGAGCAGCCAGGTGGAGGGGAGCACAGGGTGGATGCAGCCAGGTGGAGGGGAGCACAGGGTCGATGCAGCCAGGTGGAGGGAAGCACAGGGTGGATGCAGCCACGTGGAGGTGAGGACAATGAGGGAGCAGCCAGGTGGAGGGGAGCACAGGGTGGATGCAGCCAGGTGGAGGCGAGCACAGGGTGAATGCAGCCAGGTGGAGGGGAGCACAGGGTGGATGCAGCCAGGTGGAGGGGAGCAGAGGGTGGATGCAGCCAGGTGGAGGGGAGCACAGGGTGGATGCAGCCAGGTGGAGGGAAGCACAGGGTGGATGCAGCCAGGTGGAGGTGAGGACAATGAGGGAGCAGCCAGGTGGAGGGGAGCACAGGGTGGATGCAGCCAGGTGGAGGGGAGCACAGGGTGAATGCAGCCAGGTGGAGGGGAGCACAGGGTGGATGCAGCCAGGTGGAGGGAAGCACAGGGTGGATGCAGCCAGGTGGAGGTGAGGACAATGAGGGAGCAGCCAGGTGGAGGGGAGCACAGGGTGGATGCAGCCAGGTGGAGGGGAGCACAGGGTGGATGCAGCCAGGTGGAGGGGAGCACAGGGTGGATGCAGCCAGGTGGAGGGGAGCACAGGGTGAGAGCAGCCAGGTGGAGGGGAGCACAGGGTGGATGCAGCCAGGTGGAGGTGAGGACAATGAGGGAGCAGCCAGGTGGAGGGGAGCACAGGGTGGATGCAGCCAGGTGGAGGGGAGCACAGGGTGAATGCAGCCAGGTGGAGGGGAGCACAGGGTGGATGCAGCCAGGTGGAGGGAAGCACAGGGTGGATGCAGCCAGGTGGAGGTGAGGACAATGAGGGAGCAGCCAGGTGGAGGGGAGCACAGGGTAGATGCAGCCAGGTGGAGGGGAGCACAAGGTGGATGCAGCCAGGTGGAGGTGAGGACAATGAGGGAGCAGCCAGGTGGAGGGGAGCACAGGGTGGATGCAGCCAGGTGGAGGGGAGCACAGGGTGGATGCAGCCAGGTGGAGGGGAGCACAGGGTGGATGCAGCCAGGTGGAGGGGAGCACAGGGTGGATGCAGCCAGGTGGAGGGGAGCACAGGGTGGATGCAGCCAGGTGGAGGGGAGCACAGGGTGGATGCAGCCAGGTGGAGGGAAGCACAGGGTGGATGCAGCCAGGTGGAGGTGAGGACAATTAGGGAGCAGCCAGGTGGAGGGGAGCACAGGGTGGATGCAGCCAGGTGGAGGGGAGCACAGGGTGGATGCAGCCAGGTGGAGGGGAGCACAGGGTGAGAGCAGCCAGGTGGAGGGGAGCACAGGGTAGATGCAGCCAGGTGGAGGGGAGCACAGGGTGAGAGCAGCCAGGTGGAGGGGAGCACAGGGTAGATGCAGCCAGGTGGAGGGGAGCACAGGGTGGATGCAGCCAGGTGGAGGGGAGCACAGGGTGGGAGCAGCCAGGTGGAGGGGAGCACAGGGTGGGAGCAGCCAGGTGGAGGGGAGCACAGGGTAGATGCAGCCAGGTGGAGGGGAGCACAGGGTGGATGCAGCCAGGTGGAGGGGAGCACAGGGTGGGAGCACCTACATTCCATCATCTGGAGGGGTTCCATATATACATATCTGGCAATATAAAGCACATTGGGGGGGGGGGGATTTACTAAAACTGGAGAGTGAAGAATCTGGTGCAGCTCTGCACGGGAGCCAATCAGCTTCTCACTTCAATGAAGCTTTGACAATATAACCTGGAATCTGATTGGTTTCTATGCAGAGCTGCACCAGATTTTGCTCTCTCCAGTTTTAGTAAATCCCCCCCCCCCCTCCCCCGTGGTGTGTGTACCGGGGTCACAGGGGAATGAACGGGGCGCCTCTGTACAGAGCTCTTCCTGTCCATTCATTAATAATAAGAACCTACGGCCCCCAGTGGGGTACCTACCAGGGTTACAAAGGTCGCACTTACACCACTGCTGGGGGAACCCACAGAAAGCAGTAAGGGGGCCCGTTGTGGTCCCACAATGGGAGTAAAGGGCCCCGGGATGGGTGGGAAGGGCACCAGGCGGGGTTCTTCATGGTTTCCTGCACTGGGGCCCTGAAGGTTCTAGTTCCACCTCTGAATCTCCCCCATTGTGTAGCGTGTCATATATTGTGTCCTGACCCGGGTGAGGGGACCTGATGATGTGAGGTCACCTCGGATGTCTTCTGTCCCCCCCATAGGTATGATGTCATGACCAGTTGTTGGCAGTGGGAGGCGCCAAATCGGCCGTGCTTCACCGACCTCCTGAAACAGCTGCAGAACTTCTCCGCCGAGGCCAATGGAAGCACTCCGCTCCGAGCCACCGACACCCTGGATTGGGCTGAGTACCTCCGTGTGGCTGGGATTCCGTCCTGACAACAGTCCCCTTGGAAGCCTTCATGGTATAAAGAGAGGAGCGGCTCCGGGGGGACAGAGACGTCTGATGGAGGACATTGATCAGAGGCGGGGGGAAGGTGACCTATCTCCAGCCACTTATCACCGATGGCCAATGAGACCCCCACACTGACTTCACATAAGAGGAGGGGACGGAGGCGGAGGTGAAGACGGAATACACGCGGATCTAATAAACTTTATTTCTCTCTCCTATTTACAAACTTACAACAGAAAATATTCACATCATACGCAATGACATAGACAATTATCTGGTGGAGACATCCGGTGGTGGAGTTCCTCCATACGGCACCTGGAGAACCATGGGGAAGTTGTGCCCGTCCCTCTCCCCGGCGGGCGGAGAATTCCTCCGGTGTGACAGGAAATGGCGGCAATGTGGGGACACGGTCTAGAAATCTAGTCCCAGGGAATGCGGGAGAGGGGGAGCGCCTCCAGGTCTCCATATTTCGTTTTTTTTTTTGGTGAATTCCGAGGTTGAGGGCCCAGTGCAGGTCCAAGGAGAGACCTCTATATATATATATATATATATATACTGCGTCTATCACAGCACAGTCCTCACTGCAAACCCACGCCAATGCAGGTCACACGGCCACCCGCCCGTCACACCTTAAAGCTCCATAAGGCCTCCGGGAAGAGGATGTATGACATGGACCATACCAAGTGGTACAAACACGCCAGGGGGGAGAAGGAGCACAGCATCATCAACACACCTGCAAGGAGACAGCAATTGTCAGAGACTCCTCCTCCATCTGCATGTAAACTTCTCCTACACTCCACTGCCACACCCAGCTGTCGGTAGACTCCACCCCCCACTCTGCAGCCACACCCAGCTGTATGTAGACTCCACCCCGCACTCTGCAGCCACACCCAGCTGTATGTAGACTCCACCCCCACTCTGCAGCCACACCCATCTGTATGTAGACTCCACCCCCCACTCTGCAGCCACACCCAGCTGTATGTAGACTCCACCCCCCACTCTGCAGCCACACCCAGCTGTATGTAGACTCCACCCCCACTCTGCAGCCACACCCACCTGTATGTAGACACCTCCCCCACTTGTCCCTGTTGCTCCTATGGGGGGGGACAATTATGGGGGATGGATTGTATGAAATGTAGAAGATGTTTTGCACTTTTTGTGTTTTTTTTTCTGCTGTAAAATGTGGAAAATATTCATCTTTGTGTTCTTCACTGTGACTTCCCTTCATTTATTCTTCTGAAAGCAGCAAATGTGGTAACCCATAGCAACAGGACGCCAGCTGACTGTAACCGGGTAAAGACTTCCCACCCTTATCCATGTGAGTGCCCAGACTTGGTGCCGCCTCTACCCACCATACCCCCTCCCCCGGGTGTCTCTCACCCCCATAAGTGCCACCCTTGTAGCCGCCTGTACCCACCATACCCCCCCTTCTGTCTCTCACCCCCATAAGTGCCACCCTTGGTGAAGCCTGTACCCACCATACCCCACATGTGTCTCTCACCCCCATAAGTGTCCTCCCTTGATGCCGCCTGTACCTACCGTACCCCCGTGTGACTTTCACCACCATAAATGCCACCTGTACCCACCATACCCCCGTGTGTCCCTCCCCTATAAATGCCACCCTTTGTGTCATCTGTACCCACCATACCCCGTGTGTCTCTTACCTTCATAAGTGCCACCCTTGGTGCTGCCTGTACCCACCACACCCCCTGTGTGTCTCTCACCCCCATAAGTGTCTGCCCATTGTGCCACCTGTTCCCATCATACCCCCATGTCTCTCACCCCCATAAGTGTCCATCCTTGGTGCCGCTTGTACCCACCATACTCCCTTGTGTCTCTCACCCCCATAATTGCCACCCTTGGTGCCACCTGTTCCCACCATACCCTCCGTGTCTCTCACCCCCATAAGTGTCTGCCCATGGTGCCACCTGTTCCCATCATACCCCCATGTCTCTCACCCCCATAAGTGTCCACCCTTGGTGCCGCTTGTACCCACCATACCCCCTTGTGTCTCTCACCCCCATAATTGCCACCCTTGGTGCCACCTGTTCCTACCATACCCTCCGTGTCTCTCACCCCCATAAGTGTCTGCCCATGGTGCCACCTGTTCCCATCATACCCCCATGTCTCTCACCCCCATAAGTGTCCACCCTTGGTGCCGCTTGTACCCACCATACCCCCTTGTGTCTCTCACCCCCATAATTGCCACCCTTGGTGACACCTGTACCCATCATACCCCCGTGTCTCTTACCCCCATAAGTGTCCGCCCTTGGTGCCATCTGTACCCATCATACCCTCCCGTGTCTTTCACCCCCATAAGTGTCCGCCCTTGGTGACACCTGTACCCATCATACCCCCCGTGTCTCTCACCCCCATAAGTGTCCACATTTAGTTTGCATATGTAGCACTATACAAGTTATTCATTCATTCATTCAAGTGTCCGCCCTTGGTGCCGTCTGTACCCACCATACCCTCTGTGTGTCTCTCACCCCCATAAGTGTCCGCCCTTGGTGCCGCCTGTACCTTTAATGGAACGTCCCACACTCCGCTTGAGTGCCCATCTAATAAATCCGGTTAGTCCAGTCTGAATATAAAGATTAGATATTATAGCTGCATATTACAACCAAGAACTAGGCAGGACTCGTTTGGATTACGTATAAACACAGAACACCTTCACACAATAGCAGGAGCCCCCAGTAGCAGACAGACTAGCTCCTACATTGAAGACTATGAAATCCATATCTAAGCAATGCTTTGGATTAATCAAGGATTGCAGATGACACGGCAAGAGTCTACAACAGTCTACAAAACTCTTACAATGTTCCATCATTTTCTCAGTCACCCTGTGCCCCTAATGGACAGACACAGGGTGACCTACACATAGGAGGTGCATGGGGAGCTGAAACAATTGTTACCCAACCTCTCCAAGGGATTCTGGGTTCCATGGGCCCCCTGCCCAAAGTGACTCCCCTCACTCTACCCACCATACCCCCGTGTGTCTCTCACCCCATTAATGTCTGCCCTTGGTGCCACCTGTACCCACCATACCTCCATGTGTCTCTCACCCCCATGAGTGCCATCCTTGGTGCCACCTGTACACACCATACCCCCCGTGTGTCTCTCACCCTCATAAGTGTCCACCCTTGGTGCCACCTCTACCCACCATACCCCCCCTTATGTCTCCCACTCTCCATAAATGTCCACTTTTGGTGCCGTCTGTACCCACCATACCCCCCACGTGTCTCTCACTTCCATAGGTGTCCACCCTAGGTGCCGCCTGTACCTAACATACCCCCTGTGTGTCTTTCACCCCTGAAGTTGCCCAGACTTGGAATTACCTGTACCCACCATGTGTCTCTCACCCCAGTATGTGCCCACCCTTGGTACCGCCTGTACCCACCTTACCCCTGTGTGTCTCTCACCTCCTGCAAACACCATCTTCTTCCAGGCCTGGGACTCCAGGATCTTGTCATGCGGGTAGATTCCCTGATCAATCATAAACAGGATCATGATGATGGCGATGGCGCGCAGGACTAGTGGGTGCCCGCTAGTCAGGAGAGAGGCGCAGGACAAGATGGCGGAGGCGTACAAACAGGGCAGCCCGCGGTACATGAAGGGGATTCCTGGGGAGAAGACACATTCAGTGACATCAATATCTCTCCATCCCACCCAAATCTGACTACAGTCTGCAAATTGTGGGGGTGTCACTGCTAGAATCCCACCAATCAGATTCACTTCCTCCCCCCCCCCAAAAAAATCAGGGAGTCACTTCCTTCCCCAGCAATCAGAGATTCACTTTCTGCCCCCAACAGAGATTCACTTCCTGTCCCCTCAACAGTCAGGGAATAACTTCCTGTCCCCAACAATCAGGGAGGTACTTCCTGTCCCCCAACATTCAGAGATTCACTTCCTGTCCTGAGGTGTCATCTCTTGTCCCCCAACAATCAAAGTCACTTCCTGTCCCCAACAATTAGGCAGTCACTTCCTGTCCCCCAACAATCAGATTCACTTCCTGTCCTCCAACAATCAAGGGGTCACTTCCTGTCTTGGGGTGTAATTTCCTGTCCCCTAACAATGAGTCACTTCCTGTCCCCAACAATTGGGCAGTCACTTCCTGTCCCCAACAATCAGAGATTCACTTCCTGTTTTCCAACTTGATTGGTAGGGACTATTGGGGTTCGTTGCTTGGGGATAATAATGTAATAATCATTATATATATTTACAGTATATCAGGCATTATGTTCCAGGGCGGGGCTAAAGAATGAATGTAGAAGGCGTAAACATGGGACAGCAAAGTAACGGTCGGGGGACGGTCAGTATGGAGGGTGGAGCCCCGCCAATATTGCCGCCTCCCACAATGCAGTGTGTGCTCTGCAGCTGCCTTTAAAGAGGCGTGGTCAGAGCAATGGAGGAGGCGGCATAGGTGTCAGAGCGCCAATCAGGTAGGCAGAATTTAGTTGGCTGATTATTGATGGGTGAATATATTCAGGTGATATTTTGGGTGCTCATAGTCGGGTGATATCTCGGGGGAATATAGTTGGGTGCTAAAAGGTGATATTTTGGGTGAATATATTTGGGTTCTCATAGTCGGGTGAATATATTTGGGTGCTCATAGTCGGGTGATATCTCGGGTAAATATATTTGGGTGCTCATGGTCGGGTGATATTTCGGGTGAATATATTTGGGTGCTCATGGTCGGGTGATATTTCGGGTGAATATATTTGGGTGCTCATAGTCGGGTGATATCTCGGGTAAATATATTTGGGTGCTCATGGTCGGGTGAATATATTTGGGTGCTCATTTTCGGGGTGAATATATTTGGGTGCTCATAGTCGGGTGAATATATTTGGGTGCTCAAAGTCGGGTGATATTTCGGGTGAATATATTTGGGTGCTCATAGTCGGGTGAATATATTTGGGTGCTCATAGTCGGGTGAATATATTTGGGTGCTCATGGTTGGGTCATATTTCGGGTGAATATATTTGGGTGCTCATAGTCGGGTGAATATATTTGGGTGCTCATGGTTGGGTCATATTTCGCGTGAATATATTTGGGTGCTCATAGTCGGGTGAATATATTTGGGTGCTCATAGTCGGGTGAATATATTTGGGTGCTCATAGTCGGGTGAATATATTTGGGTGCTCGTAGTCGGGTGAATATATTTGGGTGCTCATGGTTGGGTGATATTTCGGGTGAATATATTTGGGTGCTCATAGTCGGGTGAATATATTTGGGTGCTCATGGTTGGGTGATATTTCGGGTGAATATATTTGGGTGCTCATAGTCGGGTGAATATATTTGGGTGCTCATGGTTGGGTGATATTTCGGGTGAATATATTTGGGTGCTCATAGTCGGGTGATATTTCGGGTGAATATATTTGGGTGCTCATAGTCGGGTGAATATATTTGGGTGCTCAAAGTCAGGTGATATTTCGGGTGAATATATTTGGGTGCTCATTTTCGGGTGAATATATTTGGGTGCTCATAGTCGGGTGAATATAGGCGGATCCTTACCGCTGGAGTAGAAGCAGAGGCGGGTGAAGACGGCGAGGGCGTACACCATCACCAGCAGGGCGTCCATCGCGCCATTCCTGTGCAGCAGTAGCGCGGTGGCCAAACCAAACGATGTGAAATCTGCGAAGTCATCCAGCTTTGCCCCTGAAAAGCGAACAATAAACACCCGGATGAGTTCTCTGATCGGGAATGTTGATCATCTACACGCCGGGCACAGAACTCAAGTCTTCATGACTGACACCAGAATTCACGGGGACAGAAGGACGGACGCTCCGCATTAAAGGAGCGCTCCGCCCAGAACTGACATGTTCGGGTTTGGTGGATGATACCAGCTGACTCCTCCCACTCATGGGTGACATCTCAGTGATTGGACGAATGGGACTAAAGAAGAGCGAATTCTCAGCCGCCGTTCATCACCTGCTTCCCACTGACTGCGATGGGAACCAGCGAGGAGAACGCTGCAGCATGTCACCAACATATACCGGGGAGGAGGAGAGAATACTGACAGATAAGGGAACAATCCTATCACACACAGGGTAACACAGACAGTCCTGATTTCAGGCAGACTGGGGGTTATTAGAGGTTGGGGAATGATTGATGGGGGTCAGGGTAGGGGTAACACAGACAGTCCTGGTTTCAGGCAGACTGGGGGGTATTGGAGGGTCGGGGAATGACCAGTGCACCGTAGTTTCTCCTTGCGGTGAGGTAGAGAACGATGGGGGAGCCTCTCACTCCTGATCATCCGGCGGATGGAATAATGACATCACTCACCCAGAGCCGAACACGTGTTCAGCCGCCGAGCCACCGCGCCGTCCGCCAGGTCCAACATGAAGCTGATAAGGAGGAGCCAACACGCCCACTGCCGGTACCTGCCGGGGAGAGAGGAACCAATCAGAGTGCGCCGTCATCACAACATCCGTATACAGATAATACAACAGACCTGCAATCCAATCTGATCCTCAGGACTCAGGAGGACGAAAGTTGACCCTTATTATACGTTTCATGTATAGATGGGGCCCCTGAGATAGGTGGAGGGCCCCTGAGATAGGAGGAGGGCCCCTGAGATGAGTGGAGGGGCCCCTGAGATGAGTGGAGGGGCCCCTGAGATAGGTGGAGGGGCCCTGAGATAGGTGGAGGGCCCCCCCGGTGCTCTGCCACCCCTCTACTCCCATCTCATATCTACAACAGAACGTTTCACAGAGATGGAGACTTGCAGGACGTCCGCTACCGGGAGGAAGCGTCTGCTCCGCCCAGAACGACCGTCCGCCGTCTTTGCCAAAACTGCAGGAGAAATCAGCAGCTGGAATCACAAGTCAAGAGAACATAAGGAAGGATTCTAAAGTGACCTTCATAGGATTGTAAACCTTAAGCCGCGTACACACGTAGCCGTCTGTCCGACGTACTTAGTCTGGCGGACGTCCGCCAGACTGTCCGTCGGAATTTCCGAACGGGCTACTTGCCCACACACGGCACTTTTTCAGCGGGCTAATACGGCGTACTAAGCCCGCCGTACTAAGCCCGCCGTACTTTCGAAATGAACGGACTCGCCCACACACGCGGAGGAAAGTCCGCTCATTTCGAGCGCGTCTCCAGGTAGGCGGGGCCCGCGAAGGAGACGTCGCTGGCCCCGCCGCCTGGTATGGACTTAAAGGGGAACCCCCAACGCCGAAAAAAAATCGTCGTGGGGGTCCCCCCAAGTCCACAACAGACCCTTGTCCGAGCACGCTACCCGGCCGGCCAGGAAAGGGGGGCGAGCGAGCGCCCCCCCCTCCTGAGCCGTTCCAGGCCGCGTGCCCTCAACATGGGGGGTGCCTTGGGGAAGGGGGGGCCGCGCAGCCCCCCCACCCCAAAGCACCTTGTCCCCATGTTGATGAGGACAAGGGCCTCTTCCCGACAACCCTGGCCGTTAGTTGTCGGGGTCTGCGGGCGGGGGGCTTATCGGAATCCGGGAGTCCCCTTTAATAAGGGGGCCCCCGGATACCGGCCCCCCACCCTATGTGAATGAGTATGGGGTACAATGTACCCCTACCCATTCACCTGTAAAATAAAAGTACAAAAAAAACACAACACACGAGATAAAATACTTTATTGCACAGCTCCGGGGGTCTTCCGTCTTCGGGGGTCTTCTCCCCGGACTCCTCCGCTATTTTCTTGTAGCTCTTTTGCTAGCGGAGGAGTCCGGCTTTCTTCCTCCCCGCCGCCGGCCTCTTCTCCCGACTTCGGGGGTCTTGTCCCCCTCTTCGGTTCTTCTGCCGGGCCACCGCGCCTTCTTATAGCTCTTTTACAGGTGGTGGCCCGGTCTTCTGTCGCCATCGCCGCCTTCCGTTCTTCTTCTTCTTCTCCTCCTTCTTCTCCAGGAGATGTTGACTAGACGATCTCTCCGGCCGCAATGCCAGGGACGCACTGCGCTGCCACTTATATAGGGACAAGGGGCGGTGTCACATGGCTTTATGTCACATGGGTTGATGTCACATGGGGACTGTGACATCGTAAGGGGGCGGGGTCACCATGCGACACCAACCCATGTGACATAAAGCCATGTGACACCGCCCCTTGTCCCTATATAAGTGGCAGCGCAGTGCGTCCCTGGCATTGCGGCCGGAGAGATCGTCGAGTCAACATCTCCAGGAGAAGAAGAAGAAGAAGAAGAACGGAAGGCGGCGGCGGTGACAGAAGACCGGGCCACCGCCTGTAAAAGAGCTATAAGAAGGCGCGGTGGCCCGGCAGAAGAACTGAAGAGGGGGACAAGACCCCCGAAGTCGGAAGAAGAGGCCGGCGGCGAGGAAGAAAGCCGGACTCCTCCGCTAGCAAAAGAGCTACAAGAAGATAGCGGAGGAGTCCGGTGAGAAGACCCCCGAAGACGGAAGACCCCCGGAGCTGTGCAATAAAGTATTTTATCTCGTGTGTTGTGTTTTTTTTGTACTTTATTTTACAGGTGAATGGGTAGGGGTACATTGTACCCCATACTCATTCACATAGGGTGGGGGGCCGGTATCCGGGGGCCCCCTTATTAAAGGGGGCTCCCGGATTCCGATAAGCCCCCCGCCCGCAGACCCCGAAACCAACGGCCAGGGTTGTCAGGAAGAGGCCCTTGTCCTCATCAACACGGGGACAAGGTGCTTTGGGGTGGGGGGGCCTGGTACGGCTCAGGAGGGGGGGGCGCTCGCTCGCCCCCCCTTTCCTGGCCGGCCGGGTAGCGTGCTCGGACAAGGGTCTGTTGTGGACTTTGGGGGGACCCCCACGCCGATTTTTTTTCGGCGTTGGGGGTTCCCCTTTAAGTCCATACCAGACGGCGGGGCCAGCGACGTCTCCTTCGCGGGCCCCGCCTACCTGGAGACCCGCTCGAAATGAGCGGACTTTTCTCCAGGTGGGAAAAGTCCGCTCATTTCAAAAGTACGGCGGACTGGCACACACACGGCCGGATTGTCCGCCGAAATGCGAGTACGGCGGGCAGATTGATGTGCAACCCGGCATTCTAAGTCCGCCGTACTTTCGGGTCAAAAAAGTATGCCGGAGACTACACACGGGGGGATTGTTTGGCGGACTTGAGTTTGCCGGACTTTTCCACCGGATTGTTTGATCGTGTGTACGCGGCATTACAGATCTGAGAGCTCATGTAGACGGGTGGCGGGGTTCCTCCTTAAAGCGGAGGTCCACCCTAAAATGGACCTTCCGCTCATCGGAACCCTCCCCCCCTCCGGCGCCACAATTGGCACCTTTCAGGGGGGAGGGGGGTGCAGTTACCTGGATAATCCGGGTAAATGCACCCACTTCCGGGATAGCTCTCTGCGGAAAGGGGCGTAGATTACGCCCCTTTCCGCAAGTGCCCGCCCCTTTCCGCAAGTGCCCCACTGCCTGCTGGGAAAACGCACAGATCCCAGAGGCAGCGGGGACCGTCCTTATTGCGCAGCGCGGCTCGCGCATGCGCAGTAGGGAACCGGGAAATGAAGCCGAAAGGCTCCATTTCCTGATTCCCATACCCAAGATGGCGGCGGCAGCACCCGAGAAACGATCTACAGATCGGCTTCGGGTGCTGACATCGCGGGCGCGCTGGACAGGTAAGTGTCGCTATTTTAAAAGTCAGCAGCTGCAGTATTTGTAGCTGCTGGCTTTTAAAAAAAAAAAAAAACGCGGAGTCCCGGCGGACTCCCGCTTTAACCTCACCCAACCCTCCGCTTAGCAATGGAAGCTCCCAGCTCCAGAGTCAGATCTCTGCCACACCCCCTTCTACAAGAGGATGGAAAGTGGGCGTGTCTGAGGTCTGACTTTAGAGGAGGAGGTCGATATTTGCATATTAAAGCAGAATGTTGGCGGTGGCGGCCATGTCTGGGCACTCACCCGTTCAGGTTGCAGAGGATGGAGCTCAGGCCCATCAGCAGGTTGGCCATGGACAGGAAGTTGGCGGCATTCTTCCGAACGAACTCCCGTGTCTGGCAGTGGGATGGCGGCCCGAGATGGATGACTTTCCTGGCATGATGGACGAGTCCTGGGGGGAGAAAAGAGAAGATCAGCCCCGGACACGCCCCTTTCAGCATTCCGAGATTGTAAATAAAGTTGTAATGGCGGCTCTTTACTTCTAAATACCCGAAACATCCGATTGATCGCCGGCACCCACCTCAAGATCATCGGTAGAAGATATAATCATTCTAATCTGTCCGATATCAATGGTCACCGGATTCACCCACAGCATCCGCAGACACCGTATTCACCCGCAGCATCCGCAGCCACCGTATTCACCCGCAGCATCCGCAGCCACCGTATTCACCCGCAGCATCCGCAGACACCGTATTCACCCGCAGCATCCGCAGCCACCGTATTCACCCACAGAATCCGCAGACACCGTATTCATCCGCAGCCACCGTATTCACCTGCAGCATCCGCAGCCACCGTATTCACCCGCAGCATCCGCAGACACCGTATTCACCCACAGAATCCGCAGACACCGTATTCACCCACAGAATCCGCAGACACCGTATTCACCTGCAGCATCCGCAGCCACCGTTTTCACCCGCAGACACCGTATTCACCCACAGAATCTGCAGCCACCGTATTCACCGGCAGCCACCGCATTCACCCACAGGATCCGCAGCCACCGCATTCACCCACAGGATCCGCAGCCACCGTATTCACCCACAGAATCCACAGCCACCGTATTCACCCGCAGCATCCGCAGCCACCATATTCACCCACAGAATCCGCAGCCACCGTATTCACTCGCAGCATCAGCAGCCACAGCATTCACCAGCAGCATCTGCAGCCACCGTATTCACCCACAGAATCCGCAGCCGCCATATTCATCCGCAGCCACCGTATTTTCACCCACAGAATCCGCAGCCACCTCATTCACCCACAGAATCCGCAGCCACCATATTCATCCGCAGCATCCACAGCCACCACATTCACCCACAGAATCCGCAGCCACTGTATTCACCCACAGAATCCGCAGCCACCATATTCATCCGCAGCAACCGCAGCCACCATATTCACCCACAGAATCCACCATCACCGTATTCACCCACAGAATCCGCAGTGCTCATATTCACCCGCAGCATCCACAGCCACCGTATTCATCTGCTGTCACCGTATTCCCCCGCAGCATCCCAAGTCACCACATTCATCCGCAGCACTTCATCTGTGTATAGGCTGCCATCCAGTGGCAACACAATTTGTATTAATGGCCATATATCTCACAATCTAATTGTAAAATCTCTATACAAGGAGTGTGACGGGAGTCACTTTGGGTGGGGGGCTCATGGAACCCAACTTACTTTAGAGAGGTCAGGAAACAGCTCCCCCCCCCCGGCCCCTCTTATGTGTAAGACACCCTGTGTCTATTAGGGGCACAGGATGACCGAGCAAAGGATGGACAACTACTTAATGGACACTGAGAATGCGGTTTGGATCACTTCGAACGATATCCCTCAAGAAATCTATGAAGACTATTCTTGGTTTGTTGATTCTGAACCCAACATGTTCATCGGGGGAGGGGGTCACATTGGTCTCTGTTCCATGTAGGAGCCGAAGATTCTGTTACTGGAGGTCTCTGTCCACCACTTCTGGTAAGAGTACCTACCTCTTATTTCCGGGGAGAATACGCCGTCCCTGATGTTCTACATGCACCCCATTTCTGAGTAACGACCTATCTGTGGCGGACTTTACTGGTTCCTCATAGGATTGTTCCACTGATTGGACCTTCTCACTCATTATATACACGATTGTTATATTTGAGATCGATTTCTATCACAAAGTTATCATTTGATCACTTGGAACATATTCATTGATCACTGTTTTTAGTGCTACATTCTTTCTATTGTATCTTGTGATCTTGGGGCCGGGCAGTCTGACGTGTAGTGAGATAAAGGATTGATCAAAGCATTATGGAGGTGTGAATTCCCATTCACCGATTGTTTCTGCCCGGTGGCCAATCTGACGAGACTCTTGGAGGATCCTCTACGATGGGATCAGCCACGAGTCAACTGTGCCTCCTTATCTAACCATTGGGCGATGTTTTGGGTAAATATGTGGTGAATCGCCTCCAATGAATGTTCCAGCTTCATACAAGCTACTTGTCGGCTAGACTTGTACGATCGGCTAGTCTTGTACGATCGGCTAGTCTTGTACGATCGGCTAGACTTGTACGATCGGCTAGACTTGTACGATCGGCTAGACTTGTACGATCGGCTAGACTTGTACGATCGGCTAGACTTGTACGATCGGCTAGTCTTGTACGATCGGCTAGACTTGCACGATCGGCTAGACTTGCACGATTGGCTAGTCTTGTACGATCGGCTAGTCTTGTACCATCGGCTAGACTTGTACGATTGGCTAGTCTTGTACGATCGGCTAGTCTTGTACGATCGGCTAGTCTTGTATGATCGGCTAGACTTGTACGATCGGCTAGTCTTGTCTTGTACGATCGGCTAGTCTTGTACAATCGGCTAGTCTTGTACCATCGGCTAGACTTGCACGATCGGCTAGACTTGCACGATCGGCTAGACTTGTACGATCGGGTAGTCTTGTACGATTGGCTAGACTTGTACGATCGGCTAGACTTGTACGATCGGCTAGTCTTGTACGATCGGCTAGACTTGTACGATCGGCTAGTCTTGTACGATCGGCTAGACTTGCACGATCGGCTAGACTTGCACGATCGGCTCGGCTAGACTTGCACGATCGGCTAGACTTGCACGATCGGCTCGTCTTGTCTTGTACGATCAGCTAGTCTTGTACGATCGGTGAAAATATCTGGTTCCTATGTCCAGACCGGAGGAAGCGGTATACTGACAGAAGCGGAGTGTGGGATGTTTTCTGCCACAAGCACCACCTAAACAACCCCCTCAATATCATACAATCTGGAAGGCCCTCCCACTACATAGTCATAAAGAAGATCGTACTATCAGATTGTAAAGTGTATGGCCAGCTTTACTATATTCATCTGCAGTCCTGGCGAAGGAGGCGGGTCTCTGAAACGCGTTGACTGTCAGACGGGAATTCCCATCTGGTTCCTCACTGGCCGCAAGTGAGCGCCACCCAACCCCTCAGGGCCAGCTTGGTGTTCACCAACAGTCTCAGCTGTGAACCCAGACAGACTATTTACCCGTAAGTGTATGTCATCATCCTGAGCACTCACCTGAGGGCGGCAGCTGCATCAGCATCCTGAAGCGTCCAGCAGGCGGCGCTGTCCTGGGGTATCTGCGGAGGGGGAGAAGCGGCAATGTGAGGGTTAATGATGATGATCAGGGATGAGGAGAGATGTCACCGCCGCCCACACAATGGACAAAAGAGGGGAAAACAGAAATAAATAAGAGGAGTGCTTTGTTTGTGCCGGAGAACCTTCCTCAGCCAATAGCGGCCCCCCATTCTGTGTTTCCTCCGCAGCCGTTGCACGGCTCTAGACAAGACGGCGGGGGGGAGGGGGGTCTCCTAGTACGATATCCCCACCCCCCCATTCAGACGCTTCTACAGGTAGTTCAGGTACAGCTCTCTTCTCATAGGCTCAGTGCCAATGAGGAGGGAGCGGGGGGCGGGGCAGAGCTGTGCTGTGTGTGTCTATGGGCGCACACAGTTTAGGAGTGTGTTCATAGAAAGCAGCTTGCTATTGGAGAAACCACGAAATACCTGCGCTACTCGAAGGACCCATAAATAAAACACTTATGTAAAAAGCTAGCAAAAAAGTATCCTGGGAAAACCATAAATAAGAATAAAAATGCAGAGCTTCTATTGGTGGAAACAGAATCCACCCCATGAATGAATAGCGAGTCAACTGAATACAAGGTTTTTAGATATAAATATCGTCCATAATATCAGGAATCAAAGGTTCCATAAAAGTCCAGGGATGAGAATCCAAACAACGGGAGTCCCTGTGAAGATCCACCGCCCATGAGAAGAAGGCACACAGACTCTTACCATCAGCGTTGGACCACCCCAATAAAGTAGTCAAAAAAAAATTATGTAATCCACGGTAGCTGTAATCATCAGGCTGGGTCTCCTTCTACAAGGAGGTTATATCAAGTCTCACATAAAGGCAAAACATAAACAATGCCCAGTATTACTGGTAAGGTGCCTTTAATGGAAAAGTGCCAAGGTACTCACAAACATCATAGTAGCTCAGCTCCGTCCTACGCATTTTGTCTTAATAGACGCCATCATGGCCCCTGATGATGCCGTGATGACATCTATGATGGCAAAAAACGCATAGGGAGGAGCTGAGCTACGTGATGTCACCACGCTTGACGGACATTTTGCTGGTTGGAAACAGTCGCTTCCTATCCTCTGATGGGCACAGATGTGATTTTACGTAGGATGTTTGTGAGTACCTTGTCACTTTTCCATTAAAAGCACCTTATCGGTAATACTGCTCAATGTTTATGTTTTGCCTTTATGTGAGACTCGATATAACCACCTGTAGAAGGAGACCCAGCCTGATGATTGCAGCTACTGTGGAATCTGAGGAGCCGGAAGCCTATTATTTTATATAATGATTTTTTTGACTACTTGATTGGGGTGGTCCAACGCTGAGGGTAAGAGTCGGTGTGCCTCCTTCTCATAGGCGGTGGATCTTCACCGGGACTCCCGTTGTTTGGATTCTCATCCCTGGACTTCTATGGAATCTTTAAATCCTGATATTATGGACGACAATTATATCTAAAAACCTTGTATTCAATCGACTCGCTATTCATTCACTGGATGGATTCTGTTTCCACCAGTAGAAGCTCTGCATTTTATTCTTATTTAGCTTGCTATTGGGGCATTCATCAGGGGGAGGGGCCAGGATTTCCTATGGGGGACCCCAGAAGAGGAGGTTCTGCATCATCCAGTGCAAAACCATTACACCGCAGGTAAGCATAACATAACATTAATATAAAAAAAAAAAATCCCTTTACAATCGCTGTAACAGACTGACTACACACGATACAATCTGATTGTACAATCTCCTCCCATCTACCAACAAGTGCGCAGTGTAGGGGCCGCCTGATTGGACAGCTGGGTGACATAGAGGGGACGTGTGTGGTTTGGACTCCCGGCAGATATAAAAGACAAATAGTCACAGAATACATCATTAGATAAGAGAAATGTCATCCGGTATCACCCTCTGCAGTCCCCCGTACAGCAGAGCTCAGACTGTGGGGGAGGGAAAAGCAGCACAAGGAGCCAATCTGTGTTGCTGGAGTGCTCATACATGAATAAGAGACATGCTGATAGGAGGAGAGAGCAGAGTGACAGAGAGAGGAGCTCACCAGTGAGTTGCTTCTCCTTTTACCGTCCAATCACAGGCTGGGGGGGGGGGGGGCGGGGCAAGACCTGTAACTGCAGCAGAGAAAAATCAGGTCTCCCATCCTGCCAGGGCTGTGCTGTGTGACAGAGCTGTGTAAATGTCAGGACTGGATGAACAGCAATACAAATCACTTGTCCGGAGTTCAGCTTTAGAAAACGGGGCGTGCTCCTCTAGATTTAAAGGGACAGTGCCCTCAGTTCTCACACTTCCCAGTACAAAGCAGTGCAAAGTGTCGTTACCCATAGCAACCAGACATTACTACAGCAGGTGAAGAGGGGGAGGGGTATGCACCACGGGACAAGGAAGGGGGGGATGGATCGTCCTCTGACGCTCCAGCCAATGAGGAACTATAAGTCCCAGCAGATCCACAGGGAATTCTGGGATGTGGGGAGCCATGACAGTCACCTGACAGCCTGCGAGGATGATAGGACGGGGGAGGGGCGTCCTTCCATCACAAAGTATACATAGAGATCCATCATCAGCTGAATGTAGCGATATGTAACACCTGGTTACTATTGGCAACAACACTTCCCTCCAGTCCTCACTGATTGCCACATTTACTGCTGCCCCCTCCCCCATCACTTACCTGTTCATGCAGCATTCAGAATCATTCACACCTTCAGCAGGTAAGTGATGAAGACTCTCACAGCTGCTACAGACCCCCCCCCCCCCCCCCACTATGTCCACCAACCCATTGGGTGCAGAATAAAAAGGGTCACTTACCTAGGGGTGGTCAGGTTTCCTCCTTATGGGGTATGTTCTCCTCCTTATGGGGTAAGTTCTCTTCCTTGGGGTGGTCAGGTCTCCTCCTTGGGGGGTACGGTCTCCTCCTTATGGGGTAAGTTCTCCTCCTTATGGGGTAAGGTCTCCTCCTTGGGGGTAGTCAGGTCTCCTCCTTGGGGGTGGTCAGATCTTCTCCCTGGGGGTGGTTAGGTCTCCTTCCTTGGGGGTGGTAAGATCTCCTCCCTGGGGGGTAAGTTCTCCTCTTTGGGGTCAGCACTGTCAGGGGCTCCAGCTGACAGCAGATCTTACAATTCTGTGTTCCTGGAGAGAAATCCAGAAGATGAGGGTTCAGGTGCCCCGTGTCACTGTGAGGAGCGGTGCCGGATCCCCTGGAGTGGGAACAGAGGCAATGTACATTGAGGAGCCCCTACTGTTTTATGTCCTATCTCACTGGCGGCGGAGGAATAGGGGTCCTATATCTCTGTGGATGGAGTGGGAGGGGGGTCCTGTGTCTCTAGGGATGGAGAGGGGGTCCTGTGACTCTGGGGATGGAGAGGGGGTCCTGTGACTCTGGGGATGGAGAGAAAGAGGGGGTCCTATGTCTCTGGGGTCCTCTGAATCTGGGGTCCTATGTCTCTGGGGTCCTGTGTCTCCAGGATCCTATATCTCTGGGGTCCTACGATTTCGGGGTGCTATGTCTATAGGGGTCCTGTAGCTCTGGGGTCCTGTGTCTATGGGGTCCTCTGAACCTGAGTTCCTGTGTCTCTGGGGTCCTCTGAATCTGGGGTCCTGTGTATCTGGGATCCTCTGAATCTGGGGTCCTGTGTCTCTGGTATCCTCTGAATCTGGGGTCCTGTGCCTATGGGGTCCTCTGAATCTGGGGTCCTGTGTCTCTGGGGTCCTATGATTCCGTGATGTTATGTCTATTAGGGTCCTGTAGCTCTGGGGTCCTGTGTCTATGGGGTCCTCTGAATCTGGGGTCCTGTCTCTCTAGGATCCTATGTCTGTGGGGTCCTATGACTCTGGGGTGCTATGTCTTTTGGGGTTCTGTGTCTATGGGGTCCTCTGAATCTGGGGTCTTGTGTCTCTGAGGTTCTATGTCTTTGGGGTCCTGTGACTCCGGGGTCCTCTGAATCTGGGGTCCTGTGTCTCGGGGTCCTATGACTCTGGGGTCCTGTGTCTCTGGGGTTCTATGACTCCGGGGTCCTCTGAATTTGAGGTCCTGTGTCTCTGGGGTCCTATGACTCCGGGGTGCTATGTCTATCCGGGTCCGGTGACTCCAGGGTGCTATGTCTATTGGGGTCCTGTGTCTCGGGGTCCTGTGACCCTGGGGTGCTATGTCTATTGGGGTCCTGTAGCTCTGGGGTCCTGTGTCTGTGTGAGGAGTCCTGTGTCGCAGTTCAGTTCTCTGACATTCCCATCCTCCTCCTCCTCCTTCTATTCTCTCTCTGCTGCCTCTCATGGCCAAACCGGAGAGGAAAATTCCATAGAAGTCTCCTGACTGAACCTCACAGATCAGAGTTATTTGGGGGTGTGGGGGGGGGGGGGGTTGGGGTGACATGGGGGGTTCTGATATCAGCTACAGGGGTTCCTCTTCTGCAACATAGGGGTCAGATTCAAAGGGATCCCCAACAGTTCTACACCCCAAAAAATGAGTCTGGGGTACAGAGGAATTAATACTTGGCTACAGAGGGATAAGAACCGGGGTGCACACAGAATGGGGTACAGAGGGACATATACTGGGGTTCACACAGAATGGGGTACAGAGGGACATATACTGGGTGCACACAGAATGGGGTACAGAGGGACATATACTGGGGTGCACACAGAATGGGGTACAGAGGGACATATACTGGGGTGCACACAGAATGGGGTACAGAGGGACATATACTGGGGTGCACACAGAATGGGGTACAGAGGGACATATACTGGGGTGCACACAGAATGGGGTACAGAGGGACATATACTGGGGGCACACAGAATGGGGTACAGAGGGACATATACTGGGGGCACACAGAATGGGGTACAGAGGGACATATACTGGGGGGCACACAGAATGGGGTACAGAGGGACATATACTGGGGGCACACAGAATGGGGTACAGAGGGCTAAATACCGAGGTGCACACAGAATGGGGATCAGATGAATTATTAAAGGGGTGCACTGATTATAGGGTGCAAAGTGATTAATAGTGGGGGGGACACAAGGGGAATAATGTGGGGGTACAGAGATTATAGGGTACAGAGTGATGTGCCTGCGTGGGTTTCCTCCGGGGTCTCCCACACTCCAAAGATTTGCAGAGATGTAATTGGCTCCTGTACATTGTTCCCAGTATGTGAGTTGGGGACCTTAGATTGTAAGCTCCTCAGGACAGGGACTGATGTGAATGTACAATATACTGACTACACTATATATGTACCTAAAATGATTACATAATACCGGGGTACACACAGAATGGGGTACGGGGGGCTTAGTACTGGGGTACACACAGAACGGGGTACAGGGGGGTTAGTACTGGGGTACACACAGAGTGGGGTACAGAGGTATAAGTACTGGGGTACACACAGAGTGAGGTACAGATGTATTAGTACTGGGGTACACACAGAGTGGGGTACAGGGGGATTAGTACTGCGGTACAAACAGAGTGGGGTACAGGGGGATTAGTACTGGGGTACACACAGAGTGGGGTACAGGGGTATTAGTACTGGGGTACACACAGTGGGGTACAGGGGGATTAGTACTGGGGTACACACAGAGTGAGGTACAGATGTATTAGTACTGGGGTACACACAGAGTGGGGTACAGGGGGATTAGTACTGGGGTACACACAGAGTGGGGTACAGGGGGATTAGTACTGGGGTGCACACAGAATGGGGTACAGGGGGTATTAGTACTGGGGTACACACAGAGTGGGGTACAGGGGGATTAGTACTGGGGTGCACACAGAATGGGGTACAGGGGGTATTAGTACTGGGGTACACACAGAGTGGGGTACAGGGGGATTAGTACTGGGGTACACACAGAATGGGGTACAGGGGTATTAGTACTGGGGTACACACAGAGTGGGGTACAGGGGGATTAGTACTGGGGTACAAACAGAACGGGGTTCAGAGGGCTTAGTACTGGGGTACACACAGTAGGGGGTACAGGGGGGGTTAGTACTGGGGTACACACAGAACAGGGTTCAGAGGGAGATGTTATCTATGTGGGTCGGAGTCCTACTTTATGTGCCTGTAATAATCTGAATAGCATGTCCTTGCTGTGCCCCCCTCCCCCATGTCAGGTGTGTGAAGGTCGGGGGGGGGGGGTGCGGAGTGCACAATGGAGCGCGGCGGGGCGTTTCTCTGCATATAATGGACCCCGCCGCCAGCTCACCACCTGACCACCACTCCTCTACAGCCACCAAGGTGAAAAAAAGACTCCCCTCCCCCACCATGAGCCATGAAGTATAGGTATCCCCATAGTATAGGTTGGGGTTGCTGGATTTTTTGTGCCCCCTCATAATGAAGCACCCAAGGCGGCTGCCCCATTTGCCTATCCCTTGCCCCTGAATGCACCGGCCACCTTGGTATCCTATGAGTGCCTGTTGGTTGGAGCACTACAAGTCCCAGCATGCAGTGTCAGTGACAGTCAAACACCGATATCCCAGGACTTTTATGTCGTTACCAGGGTGGCCTGCACTGCAAGTCTCATCTATATGCTGGGAAGTGACAGTTATGTGACAGTGCAGGCACGCAGTCCCTGGCTGGGACAGTATTGGGGTCTCCATAGTGCTGGGTGTTCAGTGCGCCCCTGTACCTTTAAGGAGGGGTGGGCTCTTTCCAGGCTCACCTGCCCTCACCTGTCCATTATATGAATGCGCTCCCATTGTGGAGACCCAGAAGTCAGGGTCAGGAGCTGCAAAAAATGGGGTGCTTTAATGGGGTCTTCAGCTTACCCATGCATTAGCAAATGTTGCATGAGTAGGGAGGGATTAGTTGGGAGGGTGTAGAGGGATGAGTAGGGAAGGTGTAGAGGGATTAGAAGGGGTGTAGTAGAATGATTAGGGAGGGTGTAGAGGGATGAGTAGGGAGGGTGTAGAGGGATGAGTAGGGAGGGTGTAGAGGGATGAGTAGGGAGGGTGTAGAGGGATGAGTTGGGAGGGTGTAGAGGGATGAGTAGGGAAGGTTTAGAGGGATTAGTAGGGAGGGTGTAGAGGGATTAGTAGGGAGGGTGTAGAGGGATTAGTAGGGAGGGTGTAGAGGGATTAGTAGGGGTTGTAGAGGAATGAGTAGGGAGGGTGTAGAGGGATGAGTAGCAAGGGTGTAGAGGGATGAGTAGCAAGGGTGTAGAGAGATTAGTAGGGAGGGTGTAGAGAGGTTAGTAGTGGGTGTAGAGGGAAGAGTAGGGAGGGTGTACATGGATTAGTAGGGGGTGTAGGGGGATGAGTAGGGATTGTCTACAGGAATTAGTAGGAAGGGTGTAGACGGATGAGTAGGAAGGGATGAGTAGGGAGGGTGTAAAGGGATAAGTAGGGAGGGTGTAGAGGGATGAGTAGGGAGGGTGTAGAGGGATGAGTAGGGAGGGTGTAGAGGGATGAGTAGGGAGGGTGTAGAGGGATGAGTAGGGAGGGTGCAGAGGGATGAGTAGGGAGGGTGCAGAGGGATGAGTAGGGAGGGTGCAGAGGGATGAGTAGGGAGGGTGCAGAGGGATGAGTAGGGAGGGTGCAGAGGGATGAGTAGGGAGGGTGCAGAGGGATGAGTAGGGGGTGTAGAGGGATGAGTAAGGGGTGTGGAGAGATGAGTAGGGAGCGTGTAGAGGGATGAGTAGGGGGTGTAGAGGGATGAGTAGGGAGGGTGTAGAGGGATGAGTAGGGGGCGTAGAGGGATGAGTAGGGAGGGTGCAGAGGGATGAGTAGGGAGGGTGCAGAGGGATGAGTAGGGAGGGTGCAGAGGGATGAGTAGGGAGGGTGCAGAGGGATGAGTAAGGGGTGTGGAGAGATGAGTAGGGGGTAGGGGTGTAGAGGGATGAGTAGGGAGGGTGTAGAGGGATGAGTAGGCAGGATGTAGAGGGATGAGTAGGGATGGTGTAGGGGGTGTAGAGGGATGAGTAGGGGGTGTAGAGGGATGAGTAGGGAGGGTGTAGAGGGATGAGTAGGGAGGGTGTAGAGGGATGAGTAGGGAGGGTGTAGAGGGATGAGTAGGGAGGGTGTAGAGGGATGAGTAGGGAGGGTGCAGAGGGATGAGTAGGGGGTGTGGAGAGATGAGTAAGGGGTGTGGAGAGATGAGTAGGGAGCATGTAGAGGGATGAGTAGGGGGTAGAGGGTGTAGAGGGATGAGTAGGGGGCGTAGAGGGATGAGTAGGGAGGGTGCAGAGGGATGAGTAGAGACGGTGCAGAGGGATGAGTAGGGAGGGATGAGTAGGGAGGGTGCAGAGGGATGAGTAGGGAGGGTGTAGAGGGATGAGTAGGGGGTGTAGAGGGATGAGTAGGGGGGTGTAGAGGGATGAGTAGGGGGGTGTAGAGGGGTGTAGAGGGATGAGTAGGGAGGGTGTAGAGGGATGAGTAGGGGGTTTAGAGGGATGAGTAGGGAGAGAGTAGAGGGATAAGTAGGGAGGGTGTAGAGGGATGAGTAGGGAGAGAGTAGAGGGATGAGTAGGGAGGGTGTAGAGGGATGACTAGGCAGGATGTAGAGGGATGAATAGGGAAGGTGTAGGGGGTGTAGATGGATGAGTAGGGGGTGTAGATGGATGAGTAGGGGGTGTAGAGGGATGAGTAGGGGGGTGTAGAGGGATGAGTAGGGGGGTGTAGAGGGATGAGTAGGGGGGTGTAGAGGGATGAGTAGAGAGGGTGTAGAGGGATGAGAAGGGGGGGTGTAGAGGGATGAGTAGGGAGGGTGTAGAGGGATGAGTAGGGAGTGTAGAGGGATGAGTAGGGAGGATGTAGAGGAATGAGAAGGGGGGTGTAGAGGGATGAGTAGGGAGGGTGTAGAGGGATGAGTAGGGAGGGTGTAGAGGGGTGAGTGGGGAGGGTGTAGAGGGGTGAGTAGGGAGGGTGTAGAAGGATGAGTAGGGGTGTAGAGGGATGAGTAAGGGTGTGGAGAGATGAGTAGGGAGGGTGTAGAGGGATGAATAGGGGGTAGGGGGTGTAGAGGGATGAGTAGGGAGGGTGTAGAGGGATAAGTAGGGGGTTAGAGGGATGAGTAGGGGGCATAGAGGGATGAGTAGGGGGCATAGAGGGATGAGTAGGGAGGGTGTAGAGAGATGAGTAGGGGGATGTAGAGGGATGAGTAGGGAGGGTGTAGAGGGATGAGTAGGGAGGGTGTAGAGGGATGAGTAGGGAGGGTGTAGAGGGATGAGTAGGGAGGGTGTAGAGGGATGAGTAGGGAGGATGTAGAGGAATAAGATGGGGGTGTAGAGGGATGAGTAGGGGGGTGTAGAGGGATGAGTAGGGGGGTGTAGAGGGATGAGTAGGGGGTGTAGAGGGATGAGTAGGGAGAGAGTAGAGGGATGAGTAGGGAGGGTGTAGAGGGATGACTAAGCAGGATGTAGAGGGATGAGTAGGGAAGGTGTAGGGGTTGTAAATGGATGAGTAGGGGGTGTAGATGGATGAGTAGGGGGTGTAGAGGGATGAGTAGGGGGGTGTAGAAGGATGAGTAGGGGGGTGTAGCGGGATGAGTAGAGAGGGTGTAGAAGGATGAGAAGGGGGGGTGTAGAGGGATGAGTAGGGAGGGTGTAGAGGGATGAGTAGAGAGGGTGTAGAGGGATGAGTAGAGAGGGTGTAGAGGGATGAGTAGAGAGGGTGTAGAGGGATGAGTAGAGAGGGTGTAGAGGGATGAGTAGGGAGTGTGTAGAGGGATGAGTAGGGAGTGTGCAGAGGGATGAGTAGGGAGTGTGCAGAGGGATGAGTAGGGAGTGTGCAGAGGGATGAGTAGGGGGGGTGTAGAGGGATGAGTAGGGAGGGTGTAGAGGGATTAGTAGGGAGGATGTAGAAGGATGAGTAAGGGGTGTGGAGAGATGAGTAGGGAGGGTTTAGAGGGATGAGTAGGGGGTAGGGGGTGTAGAGGGATGAGCAGGGAGGGTGTAGAGGGATGAGTAGGGAGGGTGTAGAGGGATGAGTAGGGTGTAGAGGGATGAGTAGGGAGGGTGTAGAGGGATGAGTAGGGAGGGTGTAGAGGGATTAGTAGGGAGGATGTAGAAGGATAAGTAAGGGGTGTGGAGAGATGAGTAGGGAGGGTGTAGAGGGATGAGTAGGGAGGGTGCAGAGGGATGAGTAGGGAGGGTGCAGAGGGATGAGTAGGGAGGGTGCAGAGGGATGAGTAGGGAGCGTGTAGAGGGATGAGTAGGGAGCGTAGAGGGATGAGTAGGGAGCGTAGAGGGATGAGTAGGGAGCGTAGAGGGATGAGTAGGGAGCGTAGAGGGATGAGTAGGGGGTGTAGAGGGATGAGTAGGGGGTGTAGGGAGGGTGTAGAGGGATGGGTAGGGAGGGTGTAGAGGGATGGGTAGGGAGGGCGTAGAAGGATGAGTAGGGGGCGTAGAGGGATGAGTAGGGGAGGGTGTAGAGGGATGAGTAGGGAGGGTTCAGAGGGATGAGTAGGGAGGGTGTAGAGGGATGATTACGGGGCGTAGAGGGATGATTAGGGGGCATAGAGGGATGAGTAGGGAGGGTGTAGCGGGATGAGTAGGGAGGGTGTAGAAGGATGAGAAGGGGGGGTGTAGAGGGATGAGTAGGGAGGGTGTAGAGGGATGAGTAGAGAGGGTGTAGAGGGATGAGTAGAGAGGGTGTAGAGGGATGAGTAGAGAGGGTGTAGAGGGATGAGTAGGGAGGGTGCAGAGGGATGAGTAGGGGGGTGTAGAGGGATGAGTAGGGAGGGTGTAGAGGGATGAGTAGGGAGGGTGTAGAGGGATTAGTAGGGAGGATGTAGAAGGATGAGTAAGGGGTGTGGAGAGATGAGTAGGGAGGGTTTAGAGGGATGAGTAGGGGGTAGGGGGTGTAGAGGGATGAGCAGGGAGGGTGTAGAGGGATGAGTAGGGGGTGTAGAGGGATGAGTAGGGAGGGTGTAGAGGGATGAGTAGGGAGGGTGTAGAGGGATGAGTAGGGAGGGTGTAGAGGGATGAGTAGGGAGGGTGTAGAGGGATGAGTAGGGAGGGTGTAGAGGGATGAGTAGGGAGGATGTAGAGGGATTAGTAGGGAGGATGTAGAAGGATGAGTAAGGGGTGTGGAGAGATGAGTAGGGAGGGTGTAGAGGGATGAGTAGGGAGGGTGTAGAGGGATGAATTCTGCCTGTGGTGATAATGCTCACGGGGTGATAAGGGGGTGCCCAGGCGTTCCCGGCACACCACATCCACACGTCTGTTTTGTTTCTCATCTCTGCTGAAGGAAACGGATTTCTCTGTATTTATGTAAATATTTTTATTTTCGTTACTTTGTATATTTTGTAAATATGATTTTATCAGGAAGAAGGAAGTTTGTAGGATTTTTAATGCACAAAAATATATAGATTATATATTTATATAACTCGGCACAGGGATGGTGGGAACCCCTCATAATGGGCACAGCGGTGTACAGACCCGGGAACTCGGCACAGGGATGGTGGGAACCCCTCATAATGGGCACAGCGGGTGTACAGACCCGGGAACTCGGCACAGGGATGGTGGGAACCCCTCATAATGGGCACAGCGGGTGTACAGACCCGGGAACTCAGCACAGGGATGGTGGGAACCCCTCATAATGGGCACAGCGGGTGTACAGACCCGGGAACTCAGCACAGGGATGGTGAGAACCCCTCATAATGGGCACAGCGGGTGTACAGACCTGGGAACTCAGCACAGGGATGGTGGGAACCTCTCATAATGGGCACAGCGGGTGTACAGACCCGGGAACTCAGCACAGGGATGGTGGGAACCCCTCATAATGGGCACAGCGGGTGTACAGACCTGGGAACTCAGCACAGGGATGGTGGGAACCTCTCATAATGGGCACAGCGGGTGTACAGACCCGGGAACTCAGCACAGGAATGGTGGGAACCCCTCATAATGGGCACAGCGGTGTACAGACCCGGGAACTCGGCACAGGGATGGTGGGAACCCCTCATAATGGGCACAGCGGGTGTACAGACCCGGGAACTCAGCACAGGGATGGTGGGAACCCCTCATAATGGGCACAGCGGGTGTACAGACCCGGGAACCCGGCACAGGGATGGTGGGAACTCCTCATAATGGGCACAGCGGGGGTACAGACCCGGGAACCCGGCACAGGGATGGTGGGAACTCCTCATAATGGGCACAGCGGGGGTACAGACCCGGGAACTCAGCACAGGGATGGTGGGAACCCCTCATAATGGGCACAGCGGGTGTACAGACCCGGGAACTCGGCACAGGGATGGTGGGAACCCCTCATAATGGGCACAGCGGGTGTACAGACCCGGGAACTCGGCACAGGGATGGTGGGAACTCCTCATAATGGGCACAGCGGGGGTACAGACCCGGGAACCCGGCACAGGGATGGTGGGAACTCCTCATAATGGGCACAGCGGGGGTACAGACCCGGGAACTCAGCACAGGGATGGTGGGAACCCCTCATAATGGGCACAGCGGGTGTACAGACCCGGGAACTCAGCACAGGGATGGTGGGAACCCCTCATAATGGGCACAGCGGGTGTACAGACCCGGGAACTCAGCACAGGGATGGTGGGAACCCCTCATAATGGGCACAGCGGGTGTACAGACCCGGGAACTCAGCACAGGGATGGTGGGAACCCCTCATAATGGGCACAGCGGGGGTACAGACCCGGGAACTCAGCACAGGGATGGTGGGAACCCCTCATAATGGGCACAGCGGGTGTACAGACCCGGGAACTCAGCACAGGGATGGTGGGAACCCCTCATAATGGGCACAGCGGGTGTACAGACCCGGGAACCCGGCACAGGGATGGTGGGAACTCCTCATAATGGGCACAGCGGGTGTACAGACCCGGGAACCCGGCACAGGGATGGTCTCTACGCCTGAATTCCATTTTCTGCCCTCCAGAAAAAACATCAACAGGAATTACTCCTGGCGGGTTGGCGTGTTGTTATCGGTCGGCGGCCCCATCACTTATCTCTCCTTTCTCTGAGATAATCCCCCCTGTAAAGAGGGATCACATCACGGTGATCCCTCCATGTCACTTCCCCCGTGACTGCAATCTGCTGACCTCCGTCCTCTCACCCAAACACTCAACATAGTAAACAGATTGTACCGCCATCCCGCTAAAAGCCCCCCAACACCTTCATCCAGCCCCCCCCCCCCAACACAACCATCCAGCCCCCCCAACACTATGCGTTCTCCTCCCCCCAACACTACCCCTCCCCCCCCCCCAACACCATCATCCACCCACCTATTACAATACCTCCCTCCAAACTACTACAACTCCAATCATCCACCCACCTACCACAACAACCTCTTTCCAAACCACCACAACTCCCACCATAAACACACAGGAGCCCCATAGGGCCACATCAGCCTCCCATCCCCCTCTGTACAGATCTGCGTATTCAGTATTCTGTAATCTCCAATAATGACAACAGTATAGAAAGAATCAGGAGGACGACACCTAGGGGTCACAGCACAGGGGCTTTGCTGACATCTTGTGGCCATCGGTGGAATTGCACCCTTCTGGATTTCTGGCTGCTCAATACTGAGGAGTAAGGATGAGCTCTGGAGTGATCGCACAGCCCGCCAGGAAGTCGGCACTCGGCACGGTGGAGCGCTAATCGCAGGCAGTGAGATATTGTCCCGATGGGGGGCTGCAGAGATCAGGGCATTGGGGGTTATTTACTAAAGGAAAATCCACTTTGCACTGAAAGTGCACTTGGAAGTGAAGTCGCTGTAGATCTGAGGGGGACATGCAAGGAAAATAAAAAACAGCATTTTAGCTTGCACCTGACTGGATGATAAAATCAGCAGAGCTTCCCCTCATTTCAGATCTTCCCCTCAGATCTACAGCAACTGAACCTCCAAGTGCACTTGCAGTGCAAAGTGGATTTGCCTTTAGTAAATAACCCCCAATGTCTCACTGCCTGTGATTAACCCAGCGCAGTGCCAACTTCCTGGAGGGCTCTGCCAGTGGGCTGTGCGAACACGCCGGAGCTCATCCTTACTCAGGAGCTGTGCAGGATTTCAGGATCTCCAGCCATCAGCAGGTCAGCATTTCTGGAAATTTTCATTCAAGAATATAAGCAAAGTGTCCTGCTATTAAATGTACAGCTGTTTACATTCCATTTGTTAGTGTATATCCCCAGGTAGACTCCTCCTACTTTGTGTCTCTGCCCTTCCCACATTGGGGAGATTTCCCGCACTAGTTTGTGTCTCTGCCCCTCCCACAATGGGGAGATTTTCTGCAGTAGTTTGTGTCTCTGCCCCTCCCACAATGGGGAGATTTCCCTGCAGTTGTTTGTGTCTCTGCCCCTCCCACAATGTGGAGATTTCCCTGCAGTAGTTTGTGTCTCTGCCCCTCCCACAATGGGGAGATTTTCCGCACTAGTTTGTGTCTCTGCCCCTCCCACAATTGGGAGATTCCCCCAGTAGTTTGTGTCTCTGCCCCTCCCACAATGGGGAGATTTCCGCACTAGTTTGTGTCTCTGCCCCTCCCACAATGGGGAGATTTCCCTGCAGTAGTTTGTGTCTCTGCCCCTCCCACAATGGGGAGATTTCCAGCAGGAGTTTGTGTCTCTGCCCCTCCCACAATGGGGAGATTTCCCCCAGTAGTTTGTGTCTCTGCCCCTCCCACAATGGGGAGATTTCCCTGCAGTAGTTTGTCTCTGCCCCTCCCACAATGGGGAGATTTGTGTCTCTGCCCCTCCCACAATGGGGAGATTTCCCTGCAGTAGTTTGTCTCTGCCCCTCTCACAATGGGGAGATTTCCCTGCAGTAGTTTGTGTCTCTGCCCCTCCCACAATGGGGAGATTTCGCCCAGTAGTTTGTGTCTCTGCCCCTCCCACAATGGGGAGATTTCCCCCAGTAGTTTGTGTCTCTGCCCCTCCCATAATGGGGAGATTTCCCGCAGAAGTTTGTGTCTCTGCCCCTCCCCCAATGGGGAGATTTCCCTGCAGTAGTTTGTGTCTCTGCCCCTCCCACAATGGGGAGATTTCCCCCAGTAGTTTGTGTCTCTGCCCCTCCCACAATGGAGAGATTTCCTGCAGTAGTTTGTGTCTCTGCCCCTCCCACAATAGGGAGATTTCCTGCAGTAGTTTGTGTCTCTGCCCCTCCCACAATGAGGAGATTTCCTGCAGTAGTTTGTGTCTTTGCCCCTCCCACAATGGGGAGATTTCCCGCAGAAGTTTGTGTCTCTGCCCCTCCCACAATGGGGAGATTTCCTCCAGTTGTTTGTATCTCTGCCCCTCCCACAATGGGGAGATTTCCCGCAGTAATTTGTGTCTCTGCCCCTCCCACAATGGAGAGATTTCCTGCAGTAGTTTGTGTCTCTGCCCCTCCCACAATGGAGAGATTTCCCGCAGTAATTTGTGTCTCTGCCCCTCCCACAATGGGGAGATATCCTGCAGTAGTTTGTGTCTCTGCCCCTCCCACAATGGGGAGATTTCCCCCAGTAGTTTGTGTCTCTGCCCCTCCCACAATGGGGAGATTTCCCCCCAGTAGTTTGTGTCTCTGCCCCTCCCACAATGGGGAGATTTCCTGCCATAGTTTGTGTCTCTGCCCCTCCCACAATGGGGAGATTTCCCTGCAGTAGTTTGTGTCTCTGCCCCTCCCACAATGGGGAGATTTCCCGCAGTAGTTTGTGTCTCTGCCCCTCCCACAATGGGGAGATTTCCAGCAGTAGTTTGTGTCTCTGCCCCTCCCACAATGGGGAGATTTCCTGCAGTAGTTTGTGTCTCTGCCCCTCCCACAATGGGGAGATTCCCCCAGTAGTTTGTGTCTCGGCCCCTCCCACAATGAGGAGATTTCCTGCAGTAGTTTGTCTCTGCCCCTCCCACAATGGGGAGATTTCCTGCCATAGTTTGTGTCTCTGCCCCTCCCACAATGGGGAGATTTCCTGCAGTAGTTTGTGTCTCTGCCCCTCCCACAATGGGGAGATTCCCCCAGTAGTTTGTGTCTCTGCCCCTCCCACAATGGGGAGATTTCCCCCAGTAGTTTGTGTCTCTGCCCCTCCCACAATGGGGAGATTTCCTGCCATAGTTTGTGTCTCTGCCCCTCCCACAATGGGGAGATTTCCCTGCAGTAGTTTGTGTCTCTGCCCCTCCCACAATGGGGAGATTTCCCGCAGTAGTTTGTGTCTCTGCCCCTCCCACAATGGGGAGATTTCCAGCAGTAGTTTGTGTCTCTGCCCCTCCCACAATGGGGAGATTTCCTGCAGTAGTTTGTGTCTCTGCCCCTCCCACAATGGGGAGATTCCCCCAGTAGTTTGTGTCTCGACCCCTCCCACAATGAGGAGATTTCCTGCAGTAGTTTGTGTCTCTGCCCCTCCCACAATGGGGAGATTCCCCCAGTAGTTTGTGTCTCGGCCCCTCCCACAATGAGGAGATTTCCTGCAGTAGTTTGTGTCTCGGCCCCTCCCACAATGAGGAGATTTCCCTGCAGTAGTTTGTGTCTCTGCCCCTCCCACAATGGGGAGATTTCCCGCAGTAGTTTGTGTCTCTGCCCCTCCCACAATGGGGAGATTTCCCTGCAGTAGTTTGTGTCTCTGCCCCTCCCACAATGGGGAGATTTCCTGCAGTAGTTTGTGTCTCTGCCCCTCCCACAATGGGGAGATTCCTCCAGTAGTTTGTGTCTCTGCCCCTCCCACAATGAGGAGATTTCCTGCAGTAGTTTGTGTCTCTGCCCCTCCCACAATGGGGAGATTCCTCCAGTAGTTTGTGTCTCTGCCCCTCCCACAATGGGGAGATTTCCTGCAGTAGTTTGTGTCTCTGCCCCTCCCACAATGGGGAGATTTCCCTGCAGTAGTTTGTGTCTCTGCCCCTCCCACAATGAGGAGATTTCCTGCAGTAGTTTGTGTCTCTGCCCCTCCCACAATGAGGAGATTTCCTGCAGTAGTTTGTGTTTCTGCCCCTCCCACAATGGGGAGATTCCCCCAGTAGTTTGTGTCTCGGCCCCTCCCACAATGAGGAGATTTCCTGCAGTAGTTTGTGTCTCTGCCCCTCCCACAATGGGGAGATTTCCTGCAGTAGTTTGTGTCTCTGCCCCTCCCACAATGGGGAGATTTCCCGCAGTAGTTTGTGTCTCTGCCCCTCCCACAATGGGGAGATTTCCTGCAGTAGTTTGTGTGACGAACGCGGGTGTCAGATCCCTGCCCTCCTCGCTAACTGGCGACAAAGGACCGGCCAACCTCACACCCCGCTGTCACTTACGTAACAATGCCACACTCAGCTGCACCCAGCACAAAGATTTTTCAGCTTGCAGGACCACATTCTAGGTGCAGGCAGCCTGAGAGCGATTGTCACTGGGCTAATTACACAATTAACCCTTTAACTGCCACCACCCCCATTTAAAGACAGAGCCGGGGGGACTCGTAATTTTAGCAATACCAATTAGAATAAGCGCCTGCAACACACACACTGCCACCACAGACAGGTCTGCTCAGTGCCTTACTCTATCACAGTAGCGCCCTTTTAAGAGACAGGTTCGTTTATAGTTTGCATCAAGAGCTTAGTGCTCATGCACACGGACGTTTTAAAAAACTGGCTGCAAAGCTAGCTCCCATGCCTGGAAAAATTGTTGTTAAAAACGTGATTTTTACCGCGTTTTGCATTGGCGTTTTTGCACGTTTTTTTAGCGTTAAGGAGCGTTTTTTAAGAAACACATCTCTTGGCTATAGCACTCAGAAAACAAAGAAAATATGTTGCGCGTTTATGCACGTTTTCCCGCGATTCGCGTTTTTACAGCTCTAGCTCCACGCCACGGAACGCACTGGTCCTGGGTTTTTTTTTACAGCTTAAAAACGCCTAGGTGGGCATGAAGCCATAGACTAACATGGACAGCCGTTTTTAAGCTGCAAAAAAAGCTCAAAAAAGTGGCTGTAAAAACGTCCGTGTGCGTGAGGCCTTAAAGACAAGGTTAACACTTTTCAACATAAGGATTTATTATGAAAAGGTCAAGGTTGGTGCGAATAAAACATTTACAGAAAAAGGATGTTTCAAAAAATAAAGACAATATACAGCCACAAAGAAATAAGGTAGAATTGAGAAGGTAGAATACTTGCAATTAATGTCCGAGGGTTGATCAGAGTTCAATCGATGAGCAAAGGTAATCGGTTCTCAAACTTGGCAGATCTTCCTGCTTGGATAGTAAAAGGAGAACTGCCCATTGCCTTGGCCTCTCCTCTTTTCTGTCAAATCAAAGGGGGTGTTGACAGCGACCAGTGACCAATCGTCTGGTCATCTTGTTTAGGGGTTGGTTGCTGGGAGGTGTCTACACTCATGACCCTGTCCCAGGTACACTTTATGATACATATTCATATCTCTGCCTCTCTATTGTTTATAGACTGCAGATATCCATTTTAGTGATCAGCATGATATTTGCTTCAAAACAAGTCCACACATGACAGGATTCCCATTTCAGGGTTACCTAGGAGGAGTAAGGGGTCCCAGTGGCTTCCCATATGACCTGGCATAGGGGTGTTTGGACTTGAAATGTTAGAAATTATCAGAGGAAACTAAATATATCCATATTATGGCTGTGCTATGAGGGCTTTGAAAGTTATAAAAAATGTTAAAGTTTCAACACGTTACTAATCTGTTTGCACGCTATCTTGTTGGAAGTATTTACGACGGGGATCTGTTAGGGCCGGTTCACACAGCGAGGCGCGGCGAGGCGTCTCCGACTTGCCTCGCCGCGACCTGCGGGGACCTCAGCGGCGACTTGCAGAGGACTTCTGTATAGAAGTCAATGCAAGTCGCCCCCGAAGTCGCCCAGAAGTAGTACAGGAACCTTTTTTCTGAGTCGGAGCGACTCGAGTCGCTCCTCTCAGAGCGGTTCCATTGTACAGAACGGGGGCGACTTGCGGGAGCGAGGCGAGGCGAGTCGTGTCGCCTCGCATCGCCTCGCTGTGTGAACCGGCCCTTAGTTCTCTGCATGGAGAAAGTGACAGTTTTACGACAGGCTGGAATATCTTGCCAGGCAACTTGAGCCTTGTTTTCTCTGCTAAGATAACCTTTCTTCCCTTTGAAGATTTTAAGAGCTTTTGGAATTCCTAAGACAAGGGAGGGGGGAGTTTAGATTATTCTGTAAGTTTATTCTAAGGTCAGCCAAACTGTCATGGCTGCTTTCCACACAAAATGGCAACTAGTTACAATATATCCTGGCTCAGACGTGATATTGTTACAGTTTGTGTCTCTGCCCCTCCCACAATAGGGAGATTTCCTGCAGTAGTTTGTGTCTCTGCCCCTCCCACAATGGGGAGATTTCCTGCAGTAGTTTGTGTCTCTGCCCCTCCTACAATGGGGAGATTTCCCTGCAGTAGTTTGTGTCTCTGCCCCTCCCACAATGGGGAGATTTCCCGCAGTAGTTTTTGTCTCTGCCCCTCCCACAATGGGGAGATTTCCCCCAGTAGTTTGTGTCTCTGCCCCTCCCACAATGGGGAGATTTCCTACAGTAGTTTGTGTCTCTGCCCCTCCCACAATGAGGAGATTTCTAGCAGTAGTTTGTGTCTCTGCCCCTCCCACAATGAGGAGATTTCCTGCAGTAGTTTGTGTGACGAACGCGGGTGTCAGATCCCTGCCCTCCTCGCTAACTGGCGACAAAGGACCGGCCAACCTCACACCCCGCTGTCACTTACGTAACAATGCCACACTCAGCTGCACCCAGCACAAAGATTTTTCAGCTTGCAGGACCACATTCTAGGTGCAGGCAGCCTGAGAGCGATTGTCACTGGGCTAATTACACAATTAACCCTTTAACTGCCACCACCCCCATTTAAAGACAGAGCCGGGGGGACTCGTAATTTTAGCAATACCAATTAGAATAAGCGCCTGCAACACACACACTGCCACCACAGACAGGTCTGCTCAGTGCCTTACTCTATCACAGTAGCGCCCTTTTAAGAGACAGGTTCGTTTATAGTTTGCATCAAGAGCTTAGTGCTCATGCACACGGACGTTTTAAAAAACTGGCTGCAAAGCTAGCTCCCATGCCTGGAAAAATTGTTGTTAAAAACGTGATTTTTACCGCGTTTTGCATTGGCGTTTTTGCACGTTTTTTTAGCGTTAAGGAGCGTTTTTTAAGAAACACATCTCTTGGCTATAGCACTCAGAAAACAAAGAAAATATGTTGCGCGTTTATGCACGTTTTCCCGCGATTCGCGTTTTTACAGCTCTAGCTCCACGCCACGGAACGCACTGGTCCTGGGTTTTTTTTTACAGCTTAAAAACGCCTAGGTGGGCATGAAGCCATAGACTAACATGGACAGCCGTTTTTAAGCTGCAAAAAAAGCTCAAAAAAGTGGCTGTAAAAACGTCCGTGTGCATGAGGCCTTAAAGACAAGGTTAACACTTTTCAACATAAGGATTTATTATGAAAAGGTCAAGGTTGGTGCGAATAAAACATTTACAGAAAAAGGATGTTTCAAAAAATAAAGACAATATACAGCCACAAAGAAATAAGGTAGAATTGAGAAGGTAGAATACTTGCAATTAATGTCCGAGGGTTGATCAGAGTTCAATCGATGAGCAAAGGTAATCGGTTCTCAAACTTGGCAGATCTTCCTGCTTGGATAGTAAAAGGAGAACTGCCCATTGCCTTGGCCTCTCCTCTTTTCTGTCAAATCAAAGGGGGTGTTGACAGCGACCAGTGACCAATCGTCTGGTCATCTTGTTTAGGGGTTGGTTGCTGGGAGGTGTCTACACTCATGACCCTGTCCCAGGTACACTTTATGATACATATTCATATCTCTGCCTCTCTATTGTTTATAGACTGCAGATATCCATTTTAGTGATCAGCATGATATTTGCTTCAAAACAAGTCCACACATGACAGGATTCCCATTTCAGGGTTACCTAGGAGGAGTAAGGGGTCCCAGTGGCTTCCCATATGACCTGGCATAGGGGTGTTTGGACTTGAAATGTTAGAAATTATCAGAGGAAACTAAATATATCCATATTATGGCTGTGCTATGAGGGCTTTGAAAGTTATAAAAAATGTTAAAGTTTCAACACGTTACTAATCTGTTTGCACGCTATCTTGTTGGAAGTATTTACGACGGGGATCTGTTAGGGCCGGTTCACACAGCGAGGCGCGGCGAGGCGTCTCCGACTTGCCTCGCCGCGACCTGCGGGGACCTCAGCGGCGACTTGCAGAGGACTTCTGTATAGAAGTCAATGCAAGTCGCCCCCGAAGTCGCCCAGAAGTAGTACAGGAACCTTTTTTCTGAGTCGGAGCGACTCGAGTCGCTCCTCTCAGAGCGGTTCCATTGTACAGAACGGGGGCGACTTGCGGGAGCGAGGCGAGGCGAGTCGTGTCGCCTCGCATCGCCTCGCTGTGTGAACCGGCCCTTAGTTCTCTGCATGGAGAAAGTGACAGTTTTACGACAGGCTGGAATATCTTGCCAGGCAACTTGAGCCTTGTTTTCTCTGCTAAGATAACCTTTCTTCCCTTTGAAGATTTTAAGAGCTTTTGGAATTCCTAAGACAAGGGAGGGGGGAGTTTAGATTATTCTGTAAGTTTATTCTAAGGTCAGCCAAACTGTCATGGCTGCTTTCCACACAAAATGGCAACTAGTTACAATATATCCTGGCTCAGACGTGATATTGTTACAGTTTGTGTCTCTGCCCCTCCCACAATAGGGAGATTTCCTGCAGTAGTTTGTGTCTCTGCCCCTCCCACAATGGGGAGATTTCCTGCAGTAGTTTGTGTCTCTGCCCCTCCTACAATGGGGAGATTTCCCTGCAGTAGTTTGTGTCTCTGCCCCTCCCACAATGGGGAGATTTCCCGCAGTAGTTTTTGTCTCTGCCCCTCCCACAATGGGGAGATTTCCCCCAGTAGTTTGTGTCTCTGCCCCTCCCACAATGGGGAGATTTCCTACAGTAGTTTGTGTCTCTGCCCCTCCCACAATGAGGAGATTTCTAGCAGTAGTTTGTGTCTCTGCCCCTCCCACAATGAGGAGATTTCCCTGCAGTAGTTTGTGTCTCTGCCCCTCCCACAATGGGGAGATTTCCAGCAGTAGTTTGTGTCTCTGCCCCTCCCACAATGGGGAGATTTACCACAGTAGTTTGTGTCTCTGCCCCTCCCACAATGGGGAGATTTCCTGCAGTAGTTTGTGTCTCTGCCCCTCCCACAATGGGGAGATTTCCCTGCAGTAGTTTGTGTCTCTGCCCCTCCCACAATGGGGAGATTTACCACAGTAGTTTGTGTCTCTGCCCCTCCCACAATGGGGAGATTTCCCGCAGAAGTTTGTGTCTCTGCCCCTCCCACAATGGGGAGATTTCCAGCAGTAGTTTGTGTCTCTGCCCCTCCCACAATGGAGAGATTACCTGCAGTAGTTTGTGTCTCTGCCTCTCCCACAATGGGGAGATTTCCAGCAGTAGTTTGTGTCTCTGCCCCTCCCACAATGGGGAGATTTCCCACAGTAGTTTGTGTCTCTGCCCCTCCCACAATGGGGAGATTACCTGCAGTAGTTTGTGTCTCTGCCTCTCCCACAATGAGGAGATTTCCTGCAGTAGTTTGTGTCTCTGCCCCTCCCACAATGGGGAGATTTCCCGCAGTAGTTTGTGTCTCTGCCCCTCCCACAATGGGAAGATTTCCCCCAGTAGTTTGTGTCTCTGCCCCTCCCACAATGGGGAGATTACCTGCAGTAGTTTGTGTCTCTGCCCCTCCCATAATGGGGAGATTTCCCCCAGTAGTTTGTGTCTCTGCCCCTCCCACAATGGGGAGATTTCCCCCAGTAGTTTGTGTCTCTGCCCCTCCCACAATGGGGAGATTTCCCGTAGTAGTTTGTGTCTCTGCCTCTCCCACAATGGGGAGATTTCCCCCAGTAGTTTGTGTCTTTGCCCCTCCCACAATGGGGAGATTTCCCGCAGTACATTGTGTCTTTGCCCCTCCCATAATGGGGAGATTTCCTGCAGTAGTTTGTGTCTCTGCCCCTCCCACAATGGGGAGATTTCCCGTAGTAGTTTGTGTCTCTGCCTCTCCCACAATGGGGATATTTCCCCCAGTAGTTTGTGTCTCTGCCCCTCCCACAATGGGGAGATTTCCAGCAGTAGTTTGTGTCTCTGCCCCTCCCATAATGGGGAGATTTCCTGCAGTAGTTTGTGTCTCTGCCCCTCCCACAATGCGGAGATTTCCTGCAGTAGTTTGTGTCTCTGCCCCTCCCACAATGGGGAGAATTCCTGCCATAGTTTGTGTCTCTGCCCCTCCCGCAATGGGGAGATTTCCAGCAGTAGTTTGTGTCTCTGCCCCTCCCACATTGGGGAGATTTCCCACATAAGTTTGTGTCTCTGCCCCTCCCACAATGGAGAGATTTCCTGCAGTAGTTTGTGTCTCTGCCCCTTCTACAATGGGGAGATTTCCCTGCAGTAGTTTGTGTCTCTGCCCCTCCCACAATGGGGAGATTTCCCGCAGTAGTTTTTGTCTCTGCCCCTCCCACAATGGGGAGATTTCCCCCAGTAGTTTGTGTCTCTGCCCCTCCCACAATGGGGAGATTTCCTGCAGTAGTTTGTGTCTCTGCCCCTCCCACAATGGGGAGATTTCCAGCAGTAGTTTGTGTCTCGGCCCCTCCCATAATGGGGAGATTTCCTGCAGTAGTTTGTGTCTCTGCCCCTCCCACAATGAGGAGATTTCCCTGCAGTAGTTTGTGTCTCTGCCCCTCCCACAATGGGGAGATTTCCAGCAGTAGTTTGTGTCTCTGCCCCTCCCACAATGGGGAGATTTCCCCCAGTAGTTTGTGTCTCTGCCTCTCCCACAATGGGGAGATTTCCAGCAGTAGTTTGTGTCTCTGCCTCTCCCACAATGGGGAGATTTGTGTCTCTGCCCCTCCCACAATGGGGAGATTTCCCGCAGAAGTTTGTGTCTCTGCCCCTCCCACAATGAGGAGATTTCCCTGCAGTAGTTTGTGTCTCTGCCCCTCCCACAATGGGGAGATTTCCTGCAGAAGTTTGTATCTCTGCCCCTCCCCCAATGGGGAGATTTCCCTGCAGTAGTTTGTGTCTCTGCCCCTCCCACAATGGGGAGATTTCCCCCAGTAGTTTGTGTCTCTGCCCCTCCCACAATGGGGAGATTTCCCCCAGTAGTTTGTGTCTCTGCCCCTCCCACAATGGGGAGATTTCCTGCAGTAGTTTGTGTCTCTGCCCCTCCCACAATGGGGAGATTTCCTGCAGTAGTTTGTGTCTCTGCCCCTCACACAATGGGGAGATTTCCCTGCAGTAGTTTGTGTCTCTGCCCCTCCCACAATGGGGAGATTTCCCCCAGTAGTTTGTGTCTCTGCCCCTCCCACAATGGGGAGATTTCCAGCAGTAGTTTGTGTCTCTGCCCCTCCCACAATGGGGAGATTTCCAGCAGTAGTTTGTGTCTCTGCCCCTCCCATAATGGGGAGATTTCCTGCAGTATTTTGTGTCTCTGCCCCTCCCACAATGCGGAGATTTCCTGCAGTAGTTTGTGTCTCTATCCCTCCCACAATGGGGAGATTTCCTGCAGTATTTTGTGTCTCTGCCCCTCCCACAATGCGGAGATTTCCTGCAGTAGTTTGTGTCTCTGCCCCTCCCACAATGGGGAGATTTCCTGCCATAGTTTGTGTCTCTGCCCCTCCCGCAATGGGGAGATTTCCAGCAGTAGTTTGTGTCTCTGCCCCTCCCACATTGGGGAGATTTCCCACATAAGTTTGTGTCTCTGCCCCTCCCACAATGGAGAGATTTCCTGCAGTAGTTTGTGTCTCTGCCCCTCCCACAATAGGGAGATTTCCTGCAGTAGTTTGTGTCTCTGCCCCTCCTACAATGGGGAGATTTCCCTGCAGTAGTTTGTGTCTCTGCCCCTCCCACAATGGGGAGATTTCCCGCAGTAGTTTTTGTCTCTGCCCCTCCCACAATGGGGAGATTTCCCCCAGTAGTTTGTGTCTCTGCCCCTCCCACAATGGGGAGATTTCCTGCAGTAGTTTGTGTCTCTGCCCCTCCCACAATGGGGAGATTTTCAGCAGTAGTTTGTGTCTCGGCCCCTCCCATAATGGGGAGATTTCCTGCAGTAGTTTGTGTCTCTGCCCCTCCCACAATGAGGAGATTTCCCTGCAGTAGTTTGTGTCTCTGCCCCTCCCACAATGGGGAGATTTCCAGCAGTAGTTTCTGTCTCTGCCCCTCCCACAATGGGGAGATTTCCCCCAGTAGTTTGTGTCTCTGCCCCTCCCACAATGAGGAGATTTCCCTGCAGTAGTTTGTGTCTCTGCCCCTCCCACAATGGGGAGATTTCCAGCAGTAGTTTGTGTCTCTGGCTCTCCCACAATGGGGAGATTTGTGTCTCTGCCCCTCCCACAATGGGGAGATTTCCCGCAGAAGTTTGTGTCTCTGCCCCTCCCACAATGAGGAGATTTCCCTGCAGTAGTTTGTGTCTCTGCCCCTCCCACAATGGGGAGATTTCCCCCAGTAGTTTGTGTCTCTGCCCCTCCCACAATGGGGAGATTTCCCCCAGTAGTTTGTGTCTCTGCCCCTCCCACAATGGGGAGATTTCCTGCAGTAGTTTGTGTCTCTGCCCCTCCCACAATGGGGAGATTTCCTGCAGTAGTTTGTGTCTCTGCCCCTCCCACAATGGGGAGATTTCCCTGCAGTAGTTTGTGTCTCTGCCCCTCCCACAATGGGGAGATTTCCTGCCATAGTTTGTGTCTTTGCCCCTCCCACAATGGGGAGATTTACCGCAGTAGTTTGTGTCTCTGCCCCTCCCACAATGGGGAGATTTCCTGCAGTAGTTTGTGTCTCTGCCCCTCCCACAATGGAGAGATTTCCTGCAGTAGTTTGTGTCTCTGCCCCTCCTACAATGGGGAGATTTCCTGCAGTAGTTTGTGTCTCTGCCCCTCCCACAATGGGGAGATTTCCCGCAGTAGTTTGTGTCTCTGCCCCTCCCACAATGGGGAGATTTCCAGCAGTAGTTTGTGTCTCTGCCCCTCCCATAATGGGGAGATTTCCTGCAGTAGTTTGTGTCTCTGCCCCTCCCACAATGAGGAGATTTCACTGCAGTAGTTTGTGTCTCTGCCCCTCCCACAATGAGGAGATTTCCCGCAGTAGTTTGTGTCTCTGCCCCTCCCACAATGGGGAGATTTCCCGCAGAAGTTTGTGTCTCTGCCCCTCCCACAATGGGGAGATTTCCCGCAGTAATTTGTGTCTCTGCCCCTCCCACAATGGGGAGATTTCCCGCAGAAGTTTGTGTCTCTGCCCCTCCCACAATGGGGAGATTTCCTGCCATAGTTTGTGTCTTTGCCCCTCCCACAATGGGGAGATTTCCCGCAGTAGTTTGTGTCTCTGCCCCTCCCACAATGTGGAGATTTCCCGCAGTAGTTTGTGTCTCTGCCCCTCCCACAATGAGGAGATTTCCTGCAGTAGTTTGTGTCTCTGCCCCTCCCACAATGGGGAGATTTCCCGCAGAAGTTTGTGTCTCTGCCCCTCCCACAATGGGGAGATTTCCTGCCATAGTTTGTGTCTTTGCCCCTCCCACAATGGGGAGATTTACCGCAGTAGTTTGTGTCTCTGCCCCTCCCACAATGGGGAGATTTCCCGCAGTACATTGTGTCTTTGCCCCTCCCATAATGGGGAGATTTCCTGCAGTAGTTTGTGTCTCTGCCCCCCCCACAATGGGGAGATTTCCCGTAGTAGTTTGTGTCTCTGCCTCTCCCACAATGGGGATATTTCCCCCAGTAGTTTGTGTCTCTGCCCCTCCCACAATGGGGAGATTTCCAGCAGTAGTTTGTGTCTCTGCCCCTCCCATAATGGGGAGATTTCCTGCAGTATTTTGTGTCTCTGCCCCTCCCACAATGCGGAGATTTCCTGCAGTAGTTTGTGTCTCTGCCCCTCCCACAATGGGGAGATTTCCTGCCATAGTTTGTGTCTCTGCCCCTCCCGCAATGGGGAGATTTCCAGCAGTAGTTTGTGTCTCTGCCCCTCCCACATTGGGGAGATTTCCCACATAAGTTTGTGTCTCTGCCCCTCCCACAATGGAGAGATTTCCTGCAGTAGTTTGTGTCTCTGCCCCTCCCACAATAGGGAGATTTCCTGCAGTAGTTTGTGTCTCTGCCCCTCCTACAATGGGGAGATTTCCCTGCAGTAGTTTGTGTCTCTGCCCCTCCCACAATGGGGAGATTTCCCGCAGTAGTTTTTGTCTCTGCCCCTCCCACAATGGGGAGATTTCCCCCAGTAGTTTGTGTCTCTGCCCCTCCCACAATGGGGAGATTTCCTGCAGTAGTTTGTGTCTCTGCCCCTCCCACAATGAGGAGATTTCCCTGCAGTAGTTTGTGTCTCTGCCCCTCCCACAATGGGGAGATTTCCAGCAGTAGTTTGTGTCTCTGCCCCTCCCACAATGGGGAGATTTCCCCCAGTAGTTTGTGTCTCTGCCCCTCCCACAATGAGGAGATTTCCCTGCAGTAGTTTGTGTCTCTGCCTCTCCCACAATGGGGAGATTTGTGTCTCTGCCCCTCCCACAATGGGGAGATTTCCCGCAGAAGTTTGTGTCTCTGCCCCTCCCACAATGAGGAGATTTCCCTGCAGTAGTTTGTGTCTCTGCCCCTCCCACAATGGGGAGATTTCCTGCAGAAGTTTGTATCTCTGCCCCTCCCCCAATGGGGAGATTTCCCTGCAGTAGTTTGTGTCTCTGCCCCTCCCACAATGGGGAGATTTCCCCTAGTAGTTTGTGTCTCTGCCCCTCCCACAATGGGGAGATTTCCCCCAGTAGTTTGTGTCTCTGCCCCTCCCACAATGGGGAGATTTCCTGCAGTAGTTTGTGTCTCTGCCCCTCCCACAATGGGGAGATTTCCTGCAGTAGTTTGTGTCTCTGCCCCTCACACAATGGGGAGATTTCCCTGCAGTAGTTTGTGTCTCTGCCCCTCCCACAATGGGGAGATTTCCTGCCATAGTTTGTGTCTTTGCCCCTCCCACAATGGGGAGATTTACCGCAGTACATTGTGTCTTTGCCCCTCCCATAATGGGGAGATTTCCTGCAGTAGTTTGTGTCTCTGCCCCTCCCACAATGGGGAGATTTCCCGTAGTAGTTTGTGTCTCTGCCTCTCCCACAATGGGGATATTTCCCCCAGTAGTTTGTGTCTCTGCCCCTCCCACAATGGGGAGATTTCCAGCAGTAGTTTGTGTCTCTGCCCCTCCCATAATGGGGAGATTTCCTGCAGTATTTTGTGTCTCTGCCCCTCCCACAATGCGGAGATTTCCTGCAGTAGTTTGTGTCTCTGCCCCTCCCACAATGGGGAGATTTCCTGCCATAGTTTGTGTCTCTGCCCCTCCCGCAATGGGGAGATTTCCAGCAGTAGTTTGTGTCTCTGCCCCTCCCACATTGGGGAGATTTCCCACATAAGTTTGTGTCTCTGCCCCTCCCACAATGGAGAGATTTCCTGCAGTAGTTTGTGTCTCTGCCCCTCCCACAATAGGGAGATTTCCTGCAGTAGTTTGTGTCTCTGCCCCTCCTACAATGGGGAGATTTCCCTGCAGTAGTTTGTGTCTCTGCCCCTCCCACAATGGGGAGATTTCCCGCAGTAGTTTTTGTCTCTGCCCCTCCCACAATGGGGAGATTTCCCCCAGTAGTTTGTGTCTCTGCCCCTCCCACAATGGGGAGATTTCCTGCAGTAGTTTGTGTCTCTGCCCCTCCCACAATGGGGAGATTTCCAGCAGTAGTTTGTGTCTCGGCCCCTCCCATAATGGGGAGATTTCCTGCAGTAGTTTGTGTCTCTGCCCCTCCCACAATGAGGAGATTTCCCTGCAGTAGTTTGTGTCTCTGCCCCTCCCACAATGGGGAGATTTCCAGCAGTAGTTTGTGTCTCTGCCCCTCCCACAATGGGGAGATTTCCCCCAGTAGTTTGTGTCTCTGCCCCTCCCACAATGAGGAGATTTCCCTGCAGTAGTTTGTGTCTCTGCCCCTCCCACAATGGGGAGATTTCCAGCAGTAGTTTGTGTCTCTGCCCCTCCCACAATGGGGAGATTTCCCCCAGTAGTTTGTGTCTCTGCCCCTCCCACAATGAGGAGATTTCCCTGCAGTAGTTTGTGTCTCTGCCCCTCCCACAATGGGGAGATTTCCAGCAGTAGTTTGTGTCTCTGGCTCTCCCACAATGGGGAGATTTGTGTCTCTGCCCCTCCCACAATGGGGAGATTTCCCGCAGAAGTTTGTGTCTCTGCCCCCCCCCACAATGAGGAGATTTCCCTGCAGTAGTTTGTGTCTCTGCCCCTCCCACAATGGGGAGATTTCCTGCAGTAGTTTGTATCTCTGCCCCTCCCCCAATGGGGAGATTTCCCTGCAGTAGTTTGTGTCTCTGCCCCTCCCACAATGGGGAGATTTCCCCCAGTAGTTTGTGTCTCTGCCCCTCCCACAATGGGGAGATTTCCCCCAGTAGTTTGTGTCTCTGCCCCTCCCACAATGAGGAGATTTCCCTGCAGTAGTTTGTGTCTCTGCCCCTCCCACAATGGGGAAATTTCCTGCAGAAGTTTGTATCTCTGCCCCTCCCCCAATGGGGAGATTTCCCTGCAGTAGTTTGTGTCTCTGCCCCTCCCACAATGGGGAGATTTCCCCCAGTAGTTTGTGTCTCTGCCCCTCCCTCAATTGGGAGATTTCCCCCAGTAGTTTGTGTCTCTGCCCCTCCCACAATTGGGAGATTTCCTGCAGTAGTTTGTGTCTCTGCCCCTCCCACAATGGGGAGATTTCCTGCAGTAGTTTGTGTCTCTGCCCCTCACACAATGGGGAGATTTCCCTGCAGTAGTTTGTGTCTCTGCCCCTCCCACAATGGGGAGATTTCCTGCCATAGTTTGTGTCTTTGCCCCTCCCACAATGGGGAGATTTACCGCAGTACATTGTGTCTTTGCCCCTCCCATAATGGGGAGATTTCCTGCAGTAGTTTGTGTCTCTGCCCCTCCCACAATGGGGAGATTTCCCGTAGTAGTTTGTGTCTCTGCCTCTCCCACAATGGGGATATTTCCCCCAGTAGTTTGTGTCTCTGCCCCTCCCACAATGGGGAGATTTCCAGCAGTAGTTTGTGTCTCTGCCCCTCCCATAATGGGGAGATTTCCTGCAGTATTTTGTGTCTCTGCCCCTCCCACAATGCGGAGATTTCCTGCAGTAGTTTGTGTCTCTGCCCCTCCCACAATGGGGAGATTTCCTGCCATAGTTTGTGTCTCTGCCCCTCCCGCAATGGGGAGATTTCCAGCAGTAGTTTGTGTCTCTGCCCCTCCCACATTGGGGAGATTTCCCTGCAGTAGTTTGTGTCTCTGCCCCTCCCACAATGGGGAGATTTCCCGCAGTAGTTTTTGTCTCTGCCCCTCCCACAATGGGGAGATTTCCCCCAGTAGTTTGTGTCTCTGCCCCTCCCACAATGGGGAGATTTCCTGCAGTAGTTTGTGTCTCTGCCCCTCCCACAATGGGGAGATTTTCAGCAGTAGTTTGTGTCTCGGCCCCTCCCATAATGGGGAGATTTCCTGCAGTAGTTTGTGTCTCTGCCCCTCCCACAATGAGGAGATTTCCCTGCAGTAGTTTGTGTCTCTGCCCCTCCCACAATGGGGAGATTTCCAGCAGTAGTTTGTGTCTCTGCCCCTCCCACAATGGGGAGATTTCCCCCAGTAGTTTGTGTCTCTGCCCCTCCCACAATGAGGAGATTTCCCTGCAGTAGTTTGTGTCTCTGCCCCTCCCACAATGGGGAGATTTCCAGCAGTAGTTTGTGTCTCTGCCCCTCCCACAATGGGGAGATTTCCCCCAGTAGTTTGTGTCTCTGCCCCTCCCACAATGAGGAGATTTCCCTGCAGTAGTTTGTGTCTCTGCCCCTCCCACAATGGGGAGATTTCCAGCAGTAGTTTGTGTCTCTGGCTCTCCCACAATGGGGAGATTTGTGTCTCTGCCCCTCCCACAATGGTGAGATTTCCCGCAGAAGTTTGTGTCTCTGCCCCTCCCACAATGAGGAGATTTCCCTGCAGTAGTTTGTGTCTCTGCCCCTCCCACAATGGGGAGATTTCCCCCAGTAGTTTGTGTCTCTGCCCCTCCCACAATGGGGAGATTTCCCCCAGTAGTTTGTGTCTCTGCCCCTCCCACAATGGGGAGATTTCCTGCAGTAGTTTGTGTCTCTGCCCCTCCCACAATGGGGAGATTTCCTGCAGTAGTTTGTGTCTCTGCCCCTCCCACAATGGGGAGATTTCCCTGCAGTAGTTTGTGTCTCTGCCCCTCCCACAATGGGGAGATTTCCTGCCATAGTTTGTGTCTTTGCCCCTCCCACAGTAGTTTGTGTCTCTGGCTCTCCCACAATGGGGAGATTTGTGTCTCTGCCCCTCCCACAATGGGGAGATTTCCCGCAGAAGTTTGTGTCTCTGCCCCCCCCACAATGAGGAGATTTCCCTGCAGTAGTTTGTGTCTCTGCCCCTCCCACAATGGGGAGATTTCCCCCAGTAGTTTGTGTCTCTGCCCCTCCCACAATGGGGAGATTTCCCCCAGTAGTTTGTGTCTCTGCCCCTCCCACAATGAGGAGATTTCCTGCAGTAGTTTGTGTCTCTGCCCCTCCCACAATGGGGAGATTTCCTGCAGTAGTTTGTGTCTCTGCCCCTCACACAATGGGGAGATTTCCCTGCAGTAGTTTGTGTCTCTGCCCCTCCCACAATGGGGAGATTTCCTGCCATAGTTTGTGTCTTTGCCCCTCCCACAATGGGGAGATTTACCGCAGTACATTGTGTCTTTGCCCCTCCCATAATGGGGAGATTTCCTGCAGTAGTTTGTGTCTCTGCCCCTCCCACAATGGGGAGATTTCCCGTAGTAGTTTGTGTCTCTGGCTCTCCCACAATGGGGAGATTTGTGTCTCTGCCCCTCCCACAATGGGGAGATTTCCCGCAGAAGTTTGTGTCTCTGCCCCTCCCACAATGAGGAGATTTCCCTGCAGTAGTTTGTGTCTCTGCCCCTCCCACAATGGGGAGATTTCCCCCAGTAGTTTGTGTCTCTGCCCCTCCCACAATGGGGAGATTTCCCCCAGTAGTTTGTGTCTCTGCCCCTCCCACAATGGGGAGATTTCCTGCAGTAGTTTGTGTCTCTGCCCCTCCCACAATGGGGAGATTTCCTGCAGTAGTTTGTGTCTCTGCCCCTCCCACAATGGGGAGATTTCCCTGCAGTAGTTTGTGTCTCTGCCCCTCCCACAATGGGGAGATTTCCTGCCATAGTTTGTGTCTTTGCCCCTCCCACAATGGGGAGATTTACCGCAGTAGTTTGTGTCTCTGCCCCTCCCACAATGGGGAGATTTCCTGCAGTAGTTTGTGTCTCTGCCCCTCCCACAATGGAGAGATTTCCTGCAGTAGTTTGTGTCTCTGCCCCTCCTACAATGGGGAGATTTCCTGCAGTAGTTTGTGTCTCTGCCCCTCCCACAATGGGGAGATTTCCCGCAGTAGTTTGTGTCTCTGCCCCTCCCACAATGGGGAGATTTCCAGCAGTAGTTTGTGTCTCTGCCCCTCCCACAATGGGGAGATTTCACTGCAGTAGTTTGTGTCTCTGCCCCTCCCACAATGAGGAGATTTCCCGCAGTAGTTTGTGTCTCTGCCCCTCCCACAATGAGGAGATTTCCCTGCAGTAGTTTGTGTCTCTGCCCCCTCCCACAATGAGGAGATTTCACTGCAGTAGTTTGTGTCTCTGCCCCTCCCACAATGGGGAGATTTCCAGCAGTAGTTTGTGTCTCTGCCCCTCCCACAATGGGGAGATTTCCCGCAGAAGTTTGTGTCTCTGCCCCTCCCACAATGGGGAGATTTCCCGCAGTAATTTGTGTCTCTGCCCCTCCCACAATGGGGAGATTTCCCGCAGTAGTTTGTGTCTCTGCCCCTCCCACAATGGGGAGATTTCCCGCAGAAGTTTGTGTCTCTGCCCCTCCCACAATGGGGAGATTTCCTGCCATAGTTTGTGTCTTTGCCCCTCCCACAATGGGGAGATTTCCCGCAGTAGTTTGTGTCTCTGCCCCTCCCACAATGGGGAGATTTCCCGCAGTAGTTTGTGTCTCTGCCCCTCCCACAATGAGGAGATTTCCTGCAGTAGTTTGTGTCTCTGCCCCTCCCACAATGGGGAGATTTCCCGCAGAAGTTTGTGTCTCTGCCCCTCCCACAATGGGGAGATTTCCCGCAGTACATTGTGTCTTTGCCCCTCCCATAATGGGGAGATTTCCTGCAGTAGTTTGTGTCTCTGCCCCTCCCACAATGGGGAGATTTCCCGTAGTAGTTTGTGTCTCTGCCTCTCCCACAATGGGGATATTTCCCCCAGTAGTTTGTGTCTCTGCCCCTCCCACAATGGGGAGATTTCCAGCAGTAGTTTGTGTCTCTGCCCCTCCCATAATGGGGAGATTTCCTGCAGTATTTTGTGTCTCTGCCCCTCCCACAATGCGGAGATTTCCTGCAGTAGTTTGTGTCTCTGCCCCTCCCACAATGGGGAGATTTCCTGCCATAGTTTGTGTCTCTGCCCCTCCCGCAATGGGGAGATTTCCAGCAGTAGTTTGTGTCTCTGCCCCTCCCACATTGGGGAGATTTCCCACATAAGTTTGTGTCTCTGCCCCTCCCACAATGGGGAGATTTCCCTGCAGTAGTTTGTGTCTCTGCCCCTCCCACAATGGGGAGATTTCCCGCAGTAGTTTTTGTCTCTGCCCCTCCCACAATGGGGAGATTTCCCCCAGTAGTTTGTGTCTCTGCCCCTCCCACAATGGGGAGATTTCCTGCAGTAGTTTGTGTCTCTGCCCCTCCCACAATGAGGAGATTTCCCTGCAGTAGTTTGTGTCTCTGCCCCTCCCACAATGGGGAGATTTCCAGCAGTAGTTTGTGTCTCTGCCCCTCCCACAATGGGGAGATTTCCCCCAGTAGTTTGTGTCTCTGCCCCTCCCACAATGAGGAGATTTCCCTGCAGTAGTTTGTGTCTCTGCCTCTCCCACAATGGGGAGATTTCCAGCAGTAGTTTGTGTCTCTGCCTCTCCCACAATGGGGAGATTTGTGTCTCTGCCCCTCCCACAATGGGGAGATTTCCCGCAGAAGTTTGTGTCTCTGCCCCTCCCACAATGAGGAGATTTCCCTGCAGTAGTTTGTGTCTCTGCCCCTCCCACAATGGGGAGATTTCCTGCAGAAGTTTGTATCTCTGCCCCTCCCCCAATGGGGAGATTTCCCTGCAGTAGTTTGTGTCTCTGCCCCTCCCACAATGGGGAGATTTCCCCCAGTAGTTTGTGTCTCTGCCCCTCCCACAATGGGGAGATTTCCCCCAGTAGTTTGTGTCTCTGCCCCTCCCACAATGGGGAGATTTCCTGCAGTAGTTTGTGTCTCTGCCCCTCCCACAATGGGGAGATTTCGTGCAGTAGTTTGTGTCTCTGCCCCTCACACAATGGGGAGATTTCCCTGCAGTAGTTTGTGTCTCTGCCCCTCCCACAATGGGGAGATTTCCTGCCATAGTTTGTGTCTTTGCCCCTCCCACAATGGGGAGATTTACCGCAGTACATTGTGTCTTTGCCCCTCCCATAATGGGGAGATTTCCTGCAGTAGTTTGTGTCTCTGCCCCTCCCACAATGGGGAGATTTCCCGTAGTAGTTTGTGTCTCTGCCTCTCCCACAATGGGGATATTTCCCCCAGTAGTTTGTGTCTCTGCCCCTCCCACAATGGGGAGATTTCCAGCAGTAGTTTGTGTCTCTGCCCCTCCCATAATGGGGAGATTTCCTGCAGTATTTTGTGTCTCTGCCCCTCCCACAATGCGGAGATTTCCTGCAGTAGTTTGTGTCTCTGCCCCTCCCACAATGGGGAGATTTCCAGCAGTAGTTTGTGTCTCTGCCCCTCCCACAATGGGGAGATTTCCCCCAGTAGTTTGTGTCTCTGCCCCTCCCACAATGAGGAGATTTCCCTGCAGTAGTTTGTGTCTCTGCCTCTCCCACAATGGGGAGATTTCCAGCAGTAGTTTGTGTCTCTGCCTCTCCCACAATGGGGAGATTTGTGTCTCTGCCCCTCCCACAATGGGGAGATTTCCCGCAGAAGTTTGTGTCTCTGCCCCTCCCACAATGAGGAGATTTCCCTGCAGTAGTTTGTGTCTCTGCCCCTCCCACAATGGGGAGATTTCCTGCAGAAGTTTGTATCTCTGCCCCTCCCCCAATGGGGAGATTTCCCTGCAGTAGTTTGTGTCTCTGCCCCTCCCACATTGGGGAGATTTCCCCCAGTAGTTTGTGTCTCTGCCCCTCCCACAATGGGGAGATTTCCCCCAGTAGTTTGTGTCTCTGCCCCTCCCACAATGGGGAGATTTCCTGCAGTAGTTTGTGTCTCTGCCCCTCCCACAATGGGGAGATTTCCTGCAGTAGTTTGTGTCTCTGCCCCTCACACAATGGGGAGATTTCCCTGCAGTAGTTTGTGTCTCTGCCCCTCCCACAATGGGGAGATTTCCTGCCATAGTTTGTGTCTTTGCCCCTCCCACAATGGGGAGATTTACCGCAGTACATTGTGTCTTTGCCCCTCCCATAATGGGGAGATTTCCTGCAGTAGTTTGTGTCTCTGCCCCTCCCACAATGGGGAGATTTCCCGTAGTAGTTTGTGTCTCTGCCTCTCCCACAATGGGGATATTTCCCCCAGTAGTTTGTGTCTCTGCCCCTCCCACAATGGGGAGATTTCCAGCAGTAGTTTGTGTCTCTGCCCCTCCCATAATGGGGAGATTTCCTGCAGTATTTTGTGTCTCTGCCCCTCCCACAATGCGGAGATTTCCTGCAGTAGTTTGTGTCTCTGCCCCTCCCGCAATGGGGAGATTTCCAGCAGTAGTTTGTGTCTCTGCCCCTCCCACATTGGGGAGATTTCCCACATAAGTTTGTGTCTCTGCCCCTCCCACAATGGAGAGATTTCCTGCAGTAGTTTGTGTCTCTGCCCCTCCCACAATAGGGAGATTTCCTGCAGTAGTTTGTGTCTCTGCCCCTCCTACAATGGGGAGATTTCCCTGCAGTAGTTTGTGTCTCTGCCCCTCCCACAATGGGGAGATTTCCCGCAGTAGTTTTTGTCTCTGCCCCTCCCACAATGGGGAGATTTCCCCCAGTAGTTTGTGTCTCTGCCCCTCCCACAATGGGGAGATTTCCTGCAGTAGTTTGTGTCTCTGCCCCTCCCACAATGGGGAGATTTCCAGCAGTAGTTTGTGTCTCGGCCCCTCCCATAATGGGGAGATTTCCTGCAGTAGTTTGTGTCTCTGCCCATCCCACAATGAGGAGATTTCCCTGCAGTAGTTTGTGTCTCTGCCCCTCCCACAATGGGGAGATTTCCAGCAGTAGTTTGTGTCTCTGCCCCTCCCACAATGGGGAGATTTCCCCCAGTAGTTTGTGTCTCTGCCCCTCCCACAATGAGGAGATTTCCCTGCAGTAGTTTGTGTCTCTGCCCCTCCCACAATGGGGAGATTTCCAGCAGTAGTTTGTGTCTCTGCCCCTCCCACAATGGGGAGATTTCCTGCCATAGTTTGTGTCTTTGCCCCTCCCACAATGGGGAGATTTACCGCAGTAGTTTGTGTCTCTGCCCCTCCCACAATGGGGAGATTTCCTGCAGTAGTTTGTGTCTCTGCCCCTCCCACAATGGAGAGATTTCCTGCAGTAGTTTGTGTCTCTGCCCCTCCTACAATGGGGAGATTTCCTGCAGTAGTTTGTGTCTCTGCCCCTCCCACAATGGGGAGATTTCCCGCAGTAGTTTGTGTCTCTGCCCCTCCCACAATGGGGAGATTTCCAGCAGTAGTTTGTGTCTCTGCCCCTCCCATAATGGGGAGATTTCCTGCAGTAGTTTGTGTCTCTGCCCCTCCCACAATGAGGAGATTTCACTGCAGTAGTTTGTGTCTCTGCCCCTCCCACAATGGGGAGATTTCCCGCAGTAATTTGTGTCTCTGCCCCTCCCACAATGGGGAGATTTCCTGCCATAGTTTGTGTCTTTGCCCCTCCCACAATGGGGAGATTTCCCGCAGTAATTTGTGTCTCTGCCCCTCCCACAATGGAGAGATTTCCTGCAGTAGTTTGTGTCTCTGCCTCTCCCACAATGGGGATATTTCCTGCCATAGTTTGTGTCTTTGCCCCTCCCACAATGGGGAGATTTACCGCAGTACATTGTGTCTTTGCCCCTCCCATAATGGGGAGATTTCCTGCAGTAGTTTGTGTCTCTGCCCCTCCCACAATGGGGAGATTTCCCGTAGTAGTTTGTGTCTCTGCCTCTCCCACAATGGGGATATTTCCCCCAGTAGTTTGTGTCTCTGCCCCTCCCACAATGGGGAGATTTCCAGCAGTAGTTTGTGTCTCTGCCCCTCCCATAATGGGGAGATTTCCTGCAGTATTTTGTGTCTCTGCCCCTCCCACAATGCGGAGATTTCCTGCAGTAGTTTGTGTCTCTGCCCCTCCCGCAATGGGGAGATTTCCAGCAGTAGTTTGTGTCTCTGCCCCTCCCACATTGGGGAGATTTCCCACATAAGTTTGTGTCTCTGCCCCTCCTACAATGGGGAGATTTCCCTGCAGTAGTTTGTGTCTCTGCCCCTCCCACAATGGGGAGATTTCCCGCAGTAGTTTTTGTCTCTGCCCCTCCCACAATGGGGAGATTTCCCCCAGTAGTTTGTGTCTCTGCCCCTCCCACAATGGGGAGATTTCCTGCAGTAGTTTGTGTCTCTGCCCCTCCCACAATGGGGAGATTTCCAGCAGTAGTTTGTGTCTCGGCCCCTCCCATAATGGGGAGATTTCCTGCAGTAGTTTGTGTCTCTGCCCCTCCCACAATGAGGAGATTTCCCTGCAGTAGTTTGTGTCTCTGCCCCTCCCACAATGGGGAGATTTCCAGCAGTAGTTTGTGTCTCTGCCCCTCCCACAATGGGGAGATTTCCCCCAGTAGTTTGTGTCTCTGCCCCTCCCACAATGAGGAGATTTCCCTGCAGTAGTTTGTGTCTCTGCCCCTCCCACAATGGGGAGATTTCCAGCAGTAGTTTGTGTCTCTGCCCCTCCCACAATGGGGAGATTTCCTGCCATAGTTTGTGTCTTTGCCCCTCCCACAATGGGGAGATTTACCGCAGTAGTTTGTGTCTCTGCCCCTCCCACAATGGGGAGATTTCCTGCAGTAGTTTGTGTCTCTGCCCCTCCCACAATGGAGAGATTTCCTGCAGTAGTTTGTGTCTCTGCCCCTCCTACAATGGGGAGATTTCCTGCAGTAGTTTGTGTCTCTGCCCCTCCCACAATGGGGAGATTTCCCGCAGTAGTTTGTGTCTCTGCCCCTCCCACAATGGGGAGATTTCCAGCAGTAGTTTGTGTCTCTGCCCCTCCCATAATGGGGAGATTTCCTGCAGTAGTTTGTGTCTCTGCCCCTCCCACAATGAGGAGATTTCACTGCAGTAGTTTGTGTCTCTGCCCCTCCCACAATGGGGAGATTTCCCGCAGTAGTTTTTGTCTCTGCCCCTCCCACAATGGGGAGATTTCCCCCAGTAGTTTGTGTCTCTGCCCCTCCCACAATGGGGAGATTTCCTGCAGTAGTTTGTGTCTCTGCCCCTCCCACAATGGGGAGATTTCCAGCAGTAGTTTGTGTCTCGGCCCCTCCCATAATGGGGAGATTTCCTGCAGTAGTTTGTGTCTCTGCCCCTCCCACAATGAGGAGATTTCCCTGCAGTAGTTTGTGTCTCTGCCCCTCCCACAATGGGGAGATTTCCAGCAGTAGTTTGTGTCTCTGCCCCTCCCACAATGGGGAGATTTCCCCCAGTAGTTTGTGTCTCTGCCCCTCCCACAATGAGGAGATTTCCCTGCAGTAGTTTGTGTCTCTGCCCCTCCCACAATGGGGAGATTTCCAGCAGTAGTTTGTGTCTCTGCCCCTCCCACAATGGGGAGATTTCCTGCCATAGTTTGTGTCTTTGCCCCTCCCACAATGGGGAGATTTACCGCAGTAGTTTGTGTCTCTGCCCCTCCCACAATGGGGAGATTTCCTGCAGTAGTTTGTGTCTCTGCCCCTCCCACAATGGAGAGATTTCCTGCAGTAGTTTGTGTCTCTGCCCCTCCTACAATGGGGAGATTTCCTGCAGTAGTTTGTGTCTCTGCCCCTCCCACAATGGGGAGATTTCCCGCAGTAGTTTGTGTCTCTGCCCCTCCCACAATGGGGAGATTTCCAGCAGTAGTTTGTGTCTCTGCCCCTCCCATAATGGGGAGATTTCCTGCAGTAGTTTGTGTCTCTGCCCCTCCCACAATGAGGAGATTTCACTGCAGTAGTTTGTGTCTCTGCCCCTCCCACAATGGGGAGATTTCCCGCAGTAATTTGTGTCTCTGCCCCTCCCACAATGGGGAGATTTCCTGCCATAGTTTGTGTCTTTGCCCCTCCCACAATGGGGAGATTTCCCGCAGTAATTTGTGTCTCTGCCCCTCCCACAATGGAGAGATTTCCTGCAGTAGTTTGTGTCTCTGCCTCTCCCACAATGGGGATATTTCCTGCCATAGTTTGTGTCTTTGCCCCTCCCACAATGGGGAGATTTACCGCAGTACATTGTGTCTTTGCCCCTCCCATAATGGGGAGATTTCCTGCAGTAGTTTGTGTCTCTGCCCCTCCCACAATGGGGAGATTTCCCGTAGTAGTTTGTGTCTCTGCCTCTCCCACAATGGGGATATTTCCCCCAGTAGTTTGTGTCTCTGCCCCTCCCACAATGGGGAGATTTCCAGCAGTAGTTTGTGTCTCTGCCCCTCCCATAATGGGGAGATTTCCTGCAGTATTTTGTGTCTCTGCCCCTCCCACAATGCGGAGATTTCCTGCAGTAGTTTGTGTCTCTGCCCCTCCCGCAATGGGGAGATTTCCAGCAGTAGTTTGTGTCTCTGCCCCTCCCACATTGGGGAGATTTCCCACATAAGTTTGTGTCTCTGCCCCTCCTACAATGGGGAGATTTCCCTGCAGTAGTTTGTGTCTCTGCCCCTCCCACAATGGGGAGATTTCCCGCAGTAGTTTTTGTCTCTGCCCCTCCCACAATGGGGAGATTTCCCCCAGTAGTTTGTGTCTCTGCCCCTCCCACAATGGGGAGATTTCCTGCAGTAGTTTGTGTCTCTGCCCCTCCCACAATGGGGAGATTTCCAGCAGTAGTTTGTGTCTCGGCCCCTCCCATAATGGGGAGATTTCCTGCAGTAGTTTGTGTCTCTGCCCCTCCCACAATGAGGAGATTTCCCTGCAGTAGTTTGTGTCTCTGCCCCTCCCACAATGGGGAGATTTCCAGCAGTAGTTTGTGTCTCTGCCCCTCCCACAATGGGGAGATTTCCCCCAGTAGTTTGTGTCTCTGCCCCTCCCACAATGAGGAGATTTCCCTGCAGTAGTTTGTGTCTCTGCCCCTCCCACAATGGGGAGATTTCCAGCAGTAGTTTGTGTCTCTGCCCCTCCCACAATGGGGAGATTTCCTGCCATAGTTTGTGTCTTTGCCCCTCCCACAATGGGGAGATTTACCGCAGTAGTTTGTGTCTCTGCCCCTCCCACAATGGGGAGATTTCCTGCAGTAGTTTGTGTCTCTGCCCCTCCCACAATGGAGAGATTTCCTGCAGTAGTTTGTGTCTCTGCCCCTCCTACAATGGGGAGATTTCCTGCAGTAGTTTGTGTCTCTGCCCCTCCCACAATGGGGAGATTTCCCGCAGTAGTTTGTGTCTCTGCCCCTCCCACAATGGGGAGATTTCCAGCAGTAGTTTGTGTCTCTGCCCCTCCCATAATGGGGAGATTTCCTGCAGTAGTTTGTGTCTCTGCCCCTCCCACAATGAGGAGATTTCACTGCAGTAGTTTGTGTCTCTGCCCCTCCCACAATGGGGAGATTTCCCGCAGTAATTTGTGTCTCTGCCCCTCCCACAATGGGGAGATTTCCTGCCATAGTTTGTGTCTTTGCCCCTCCCACAATGGGGAGATTTCCCGCAGTAATTTGTGTCTCTACCCCTCCCACAATGGAGAGATTTCCTGCAGTAGTTTGTGTCTCTGCCCCTCCCACAATGGGGAGATTTCCAGCAGTAGTTTGTGTCTCGGCCCCTCCCATAATGGGGAGATTTCCTGCAGTAGTTTGTGTCTCTGCCCCTCCCACAATGAGGAGATTTCCCTGCAGTAGTTTGTGTCTCTGCCCCTCCCACAATGGGGAGATTTCCAGCAGTAGTTTGTGTCTCTGCCCCTCCCACAATGGGGAGATTTCCTGCAGTAGTTTGTGTCTCTGCCCCTCCCATAATGGGGAGATTTCCTGCAGTAGTTTGTGTCTCTGCCCCTCCCACAATGAGGAGATTTCCCTGCAGTTGTTTGTATCTCTGCCCCTCCCACAATGGGGAGATTTCCCTCCAGTAGTTTGTGTCTCTGCCCCTCCCACAATGGGGAGATTTCCCGCAGAAGTTTGTGTCTCTGCCCCTCCCACAATGGGGAGATTTCCCCCAGTAGTTTGTGTCTCTGCCCCTCCCACAATGGGGAGATTTCCCGCAGTAGATTGTGTCTCTGCCCCTCCCACAATGGGGAGATTTCCTGCAGTAGTTTGTGTCTCTGCCCCTCCCACAATGGGGAGATTTCCCTTCAGTAGTTTGTGTCTCTGCCCCTCCCACAATGGGGAGATTTCCCGCAGAAGTTTGTGTCTCTGCCCCTCCCACAATGGGGAGCTTTCCCTTCAGTAGTTTGTGTCTCTGCCCCTCCCACAATGGGGAGATTTCCCTTCAGTAGTTTTTGTCTCTGCCCCTCCCACAATGAGGAGATTTCCCTTCAGTAGTTTGTGTCTCTGCCCCTCCCACAATGGGGAGATTTCCCTTCAGTATTTTGTGTCTCTGCCCCTCCCACAATGGGGAGATTTCCCGCAGAAGGTTGTGTCTCTGCCCCTCCCCCAATGGGGAGATTTCCCTGCAGTAGTTTGTGTCTCTGCCCCTCCCACAATGGGGAGATTTCCCCCAGTAGTTTGTGTCTTGACCCCTCCCACAATGGGGAGATTTCCAGCAGTAGTTTGTGTCTCTGCCCCTCCCATAATGGGGAGATTTCCTGCAGTAGTTTGTGTCTCTGCCCCTCCCACAATGAGGAGATTTCACTGCAGTAGTTTGTGTCTCTGCCCCTCCCACAATGGGGAGATTTCCCGCAGTAATTTGTGTCTCTGCCCCTCCCACAATGGGGAGATTTCCTGCCATAGTTTGTGTCTTTGCCCCTCCCACAATGGGGAGATTTCCCGCAGTAATTTGTGTCTCTGCCCCTCCCACAATGGAGAGATTTCCTGCAGTAGTTTGTGTCTCTGCCCCTCCCACAATGGGGAGATTTCCAGCAGTAGTTTGTGTCTCGGCCCCTCCCATAATGGGGAGATTTCCTGCAGTAGTTTGTGTCTCTGCCCCTCCCACAATGAGGAGATTTCCCTGCAGTAGTTTGTGTCTCTGCCCCTCCCACAATGGGGCGATTTCCTGCAGTAGTTTGTGTCTCTGCCCCTCCCACAATGGGGAGATTTCCTGCAGTAGTTTGTGTCTCTGCCCCTCCCACAATGGGAAGATTTCCTGCAGTAGTTTGTGTCCCTACCCCTCCCACAATGGGGAGATTTCCTGCAGTAGTTTGTGTCTCTGTCCCTCCCACAATGGGGAGATTTCCTGCAGTAGTTTGTGTCTCTGCCCCTCCCACAATGGGGAGGTTTCCTGCAGTAGTTTGTGTCTCTGCCCCTCCCACAATGGGGAGATTTACCGCAGTAGTTTGTGTCCCTACCCCTCCCACAATGGGGAGATTTCCTGCAGTAGTTTGTGTCTCTGCCCCTCCCACAATGGGGAGGTTTCCTGCAGTAGTTTGTGTCTCGGCCCCTCCCACAATGGGGAGATTTACCGCAGTAGTTTGTGTCCCTACCCCTCCCACAATGGGGAGATTTCCCGCAGAAGTTTGTGTCTCTGCCCCTCCAACAATGGGGAGATTTCCCGCAGTAGTTTGTGTCTCTGCCCCTCCCACAATGGGGAGATTTCCCGCAGTAGTTTGTGTCTCTGCCCCTCCCACAATGGGGAGATTTACCGCAGTAGTTTGTGTCCCTACCCCTCCCACAATGGGGAGATTTACCGCAGTAGTTTGTGTCCCTACCCCTCCCACAATGGGGAGATTTCCCGCAGAAGTTTGTGTCTCTGCCCCTCCAACAATGGGGAGATTTCCCGCAGTAGTTTGTGTCTCTGCCCCTCCCACAATGGGGAGATTTCCCGCAGTAGTTTGTGTCTCTGCCCCTCCAACAATGGGGAGATTTCCCGCAGTAGTTTGTGTCTCTGCCCCTCCCACAATGGGGAGATTTCCCGCAGTAGTTTGTGTCTCTGCCCCTCCCACAATGGGGAGATTTACCGCAGTAGTTTGTGTCTCTGCCCCTCCCACAATGGGGAGATTTCCCCCAGTAGTTTGTGTCTCTGCCCCTCCCACAATGGGGAGATTTCCTGCAGTAGTTTGTGTCTCTGCCCCTCCCACAATGGGGAGATTTTCCCCAGTTGTTTGTGTCTCTGCCCCTCCCACAATGGGGAGATTTCCTGCAGTAGTTTGTGTCTCTGCCCCTCCCACAATGGGGAGATTTCCCTGCAGTAGTTTGTGTCTCTGCCCCTCCCACAATGGGGAGATTTCCCCCAGTAGTTTGTGTCTCTGCCCCTCCCACAATGGGGAGATTTCCCTGCAGTAGTTTGTGTCTCTGCCCCTCCCACAATGGGGAGATTTCCTGCAGTAGTTTGTGTCTCTGCCCCTCCCACAATGGGGAGATTTCCTGCAGTAGTTTGTGTCTCTGCCCCTCCCACAATGGGGAGATTTCCTGCAGTAGTTTGTGTCTCTGCCCCTCCCACAATGGGGAGATTTTCCCCAGTAGTTTGTGTCTCTGCCCCTCCCACAATGCGGAGATTTCCTGCAGTAGTTTGTGTCTCTGCCCCTCCCACAATGGGGAGATTTCCCCCAGTAGTTTGTGTCTCTGCCCCTCCCACAATGGGGAGATTTTCCCCAGTAGTTTGTGTCTCTGCCCCTCCCACAATGCGGAGATTTCCTGCAGTAGTTTGTGTCTCTGCCCCTCCCACAATGGGGAGATTTCCTGCAGTAGTTTGTGTCTCTGCCCCTCCCACAATGGGGAGATTTCCCGCAGTAGTTTGTGTCTCTGCCCCTCCCACAATGGGGAGATTTCCTGCAGTAGTTTGTGTCTCTGCCCCTCCCACAATGGAGAGATTTCCTGCAGTAGTTTGTGTCTCTGCCCCTCCCACAATGGGGAGATTTCCAGCAGTAGTTTGTGTCTCTGCCCCTCCCACAATGGGGAGATTTCCTGCAGTAGTTTGTGTCTCTGCCCCTCCCACAATGGGGAGATTTCCTGCAGTAGTTTGTGTCTCTGCCCCTCCCATAATGGGGAGATTTCCCTGCAGTAGTTTGTGTCTCTGCCCCTCCCACAATGGGGAGATTTGTGTCTCTGCCCCTCCCACAATGAGGAGATTTGTGTCTCTGCCCCTCCCACAATGAGGAGATTTGTGTCTCTGCCCCTCCCACAATGAGGAGATTTGTGTCTCTGCCCCTCCCATGATTGGGTCTCTGGATTCCCTGGCTGGGTGTTGTAGGAGCTCTCCTCAGCCTCTAGGTGTCAGTGTGGCTCCTCTTATACGGGGGCGGGGCTCTCCTCTATGGGGTCTCTCTGTTCTCCTATCAGAAAGGAAATGATAGAATGTGGGCGGAGTTCATTGGAAAGTTTGTTCTTCTTTAATTCTGGATCTTCCAGAAATTGACACCCCTCCCCCCATCTGCCGATCGTTCCTCCCCCCATCTGCAGAGCGTTCCTTCCCCATCTGCAGAGCGTTCCTCCCCCATCTGCAGAGCGTTCCTTCCCCATCTGCAGAGCGTTCCTCCCCCATCTGCAGAGCGTTCCTCCCCCATCTGCAGAGCGTTCCTCCCCCCATCTGCAGAGCGTTCCTTCCCCATCTGCAGAGCGTTCCTCCCCCATCTGCAGAGCGTTCCTCCCCCGTCTGCAGAGTTTTCCTCCCCCGTCTGCAGAGCGTTCCTCCCCCGTCTGCAGAGCGTTCCTCCCCCGTCTGCAGAGCGTTCCTCCCCCATCTGCAGAGCGTTCCTCCCCCATCTGCAGAGTTTTCCTCCCCCATCTGCAGAGCGTTCTTCCCCCGTCTGCAGAGCGTTCCTCCCCCGTCTGCAGAGCGTTCCTCCCCCATCTGCAGAGCGTTCTTCCCCCGTCTGCAGAGCGTTCCTCCCCCATTTGCCGACCGTTCCTCCCCCATCTGCAGAGCGTTCCTCCCCCATCTGCAGAGCGTTCCTCCCCCGTCTGCAGAGCGTTACTCCCCCGTCTGCAGAGCGTTCCTCCCCCGTCTGCAGAGTTTTCCTCCCGCGGTTGCAGAGCGTTCCTCCCCCTTCTGCAGAGCGTTCCTCCCCCGTCTGCAGAGCGTTCCTCCCCCATCTGCAGAGCGTTCCTCCCCTGTCTGCAGAGCGTTCCTCTCCCATCTGCAGAGCGTTCCTCCCCCGTCTGCAGAGTGTTCCTCCCCCGTCTGCAGAGCGTTCCTCCCCCATCTGCAGAGCGTTCTTCCCCCGTCTGCAGACCGTTCCTCCCCCATTTGCCGACCGTTCCTCCCCCATCTGCAGAGCGTTCCTCCCCCGTCTGCAGAGCGTTCCTCCTGTGGGAGTCTGGAGGAGAGGGGGGGGCACACTATCACTACTGGTGATCACAAGCAAGAGGAAAATACCACACTGTGGCCACTAGATGGTGCTGATGTCATCACTTTCATCATCTGTTACTGCGATTGTCGGCGTTTTCATCCACTTTTATGTATTATTATTATTATGTAAAACTTTTTGTATTTTTTTATGGGGTTAAGTGTTAGGGGTTCATTTATTTATCACTTATTTATTTTATTATTATTTCTTTTGTTAGGCGAGGGGTTAATATTATTGTTTATCATTCGGGGATATTGGGGTTTAGGATTTGTGGTTATTATTGGGGGTTGATATTAGTTTTGGGGGTTCATTTTAGGGTTTGGATTAGTGTTGGGGTTAGCGAATAATATTAGGGTAAGGATTAATAGTTAATATTGGGATTAGAGGTTAATATTAGTGTTAGGGATTAATATTAGAAACATAATGAAAGGTCTGGTGTCCCGCCAACATCACCTCCATCCCAGAGACGGCCCCTGGATACAAAGGAATCGATCGGGACTTTGGGGGAGGGGAATACGGTCAGCCAATGAAAATGTCATAAATATATAAAATGTCATTTCTTGCACCTTGTGGTTCATGTAGTGATCAGGCCGATGAGGAATATATAGATCGTATATAAAAACAATATACAGGCATCAAAGTTGTATACAAGCATCAGTAGTACCCGACGCGTTTCGCGGGGCCATGCTCGCTTCGTCAGGCCTGGATTCTTTAGTGTATCTGCAATAGAAGTAATAAACCAGGTAAATGTCTGTAAATAGGATTGGTGGGAAGGCGAGTGGTCGTAGGGGGTCGGGGTCGGAGACCCCACACTCACCAATTACCGGTCATCAATCTCTGACCCGACAGGCGGCGGCAGCAGCAGACGCCCCCAACGCGGGCGCTGAGGAGGCGGAGCAAGTGGAGGACGGACATGACCAGGGTGTGTCCCTAGAAGTGTCACCTCCCCCATAATGGATGACAACTGGAAATAATGAGTAATAAAGGAGTATATCCTTCCCCTCCCCCCCCCCCCCCCCCAGTGCTCCCCACACCTCTCCAGTGAATATTCCCAGTCCACTCCTCCCCCACACTGCTCTGTGAACATTTCCATTCATTGTAATGAGGTCATCTCTATTGTCTTCTGCTATTCGTTATCTTCACCGGCGGATACCCCATGCTGGTTCATGAATAGATTTATGGGGGTCTTCACCAATCTGTGAGGACTGCTGCCCAGGAATATGGGGGTCCCTGGAGTTGGGGGTCTCCACCAATCTGTGAGGACTGAGGCCCAGGAATATGGGGGTCCCTGGAGTTGGGGGTCTCCACCACTCTGTGAGGACTGAGGCCCAGGAATATGGGGGTCCCTGGAGTTGGGGGTCTCCACCAATCTGTGAGGACTGAGGCCCAGGAATAGGGGGTCCCTGGAGTTGGGGGTCTCCACCAATCTGTGAGGACTGAGGCCCAGGAATATGGGGGTCCCTGGAGTTGGGGGTCTCCACCACTCTGTGAGGACTGAGGCCCAGGAATATGGGGGTCCCTGGAGTTGGGGGTCTCCACCAATCTGTGAGGACTGAGGCCCAGGAATAGGGGGTCCCTGGAATTGGGGGTTTCCACCAATCTGTGAGGACTGAGGCCCAGGAATATGGGGGTATCCGTGGAGTTGGGGGTCTCCACCAATCTGTGAGGACTGAGGCCCAGGAATAGGGGGTCCCTGGAATTGGGGGTTTCCACCAATCTGTGAGGACTGAGGCCCAGGAATATGGGGGTCCCTGGAGTTGGGGGTCTCCACCACTCTGTGAGGACTGAGGCCCAGGAATATGGGGGTCCCTGGAGTTGGGGGTCTCCACCAATCTGTGAGGACTGAGGCCCAGGAATAGGGGGTCCCTGGAATTGGGGGTTTCCACCAATCTGTGAGGACTGAGGCCCAGGAATATGGGGGTCCCTGGAGTTGGGGGTCTCCACCAATCTGTGAGGACTGAGGCCCAGGAATAGGGGGTCCCTGGAATTGGGGGTTTCCACCAATCTGTGAGGACTGAGGCCCAGGAATATGGGGGTCCCTGGAATTGGGGGTTTCCACCAATCTGTGAGGACTGAGGCCCAGGAATATGGGGGTATCCGTGGAGTTGGGGGTCTCCACCAATCTGTGAGGACTGAGGCCCAGGAATATGGGGGTATCCGTGGAGTTGGGGGTCTCCACCAGTGTGCATACAGTAAAATGGGAGGGATTGGAGAGAAGGTCTCTGAGAGCTGTGAAGATGAGGGGTGGGGGGTGGGGTGGGGGGTCACCTGGCAGGCTCTCGGTGACCTCCAGCTCCGTGTTATTGGAGGCGATAAGCTGCAGCCGGTGCAGGAAATCAGCCCATTGTCCGGAGAAAACAGGAAACGTTGGGATAAGCCTCATCCTCTGACTTCACCGTATTTACCAAAATAACACATCAGGCGTCAGTCTGTATCCTTCCCCACCGCCCCTCCCCCACCAATCCTCCAATACATAATACATTGCTGAGGCCCGAGGCACAGAATACCTGTGCAGGTGAGGCCCCGCCCACTTCCCCACTATCACCCCGCCCATGTATGAGGAGTGCTGACAGCGGGTCCTGTATGAATGAAGCCTGAAAACAAAGCCGACATCATTCATAAATCCATCATTATTCATTCCAGCAAACATGACATAAACATTGTGCCTGTTCTCTAACCCATCCCCCGTCCTCCTCCTCTTACTCCTCATTCCTATTCTCTAACCCATCCCCCCTTCCTCCTCTTTCTCCTCATACCTATTCTCTAACTTTCCTCCTCCTACTCCTTATTCATATTCTCTAACCCTCCTTCTTTTCCTCCTCCTCATTCCTATTCTCTAACCCATCCCCCCTTCCTCCTCTTTCTCCTCATACCTATTCTCTAACTTTCCTCCTCCTACTCCTTATTCATATTCTCTAACCCTCCTTCTTTTCCTCCTCCTCATTCATATTCTCTAACCCATCCCCCCTTCCTCCTCATTCCTATTCTCTAACTCTCCTCCTCTTCCTGCTCATCTTCATCCCCGTTCCTATTCTCTAACTCTCCTCCTCTTCATCCCATTCCTTTTTGCTAACTCGCCTTTCCTTCATCCTCAATTTCATTCTCTAACTCTCCTCCTCCTCCTCTTCATTGTGTTTATTTTCTCGGTATGTAAACGTTCTGATCGATTTTCTTTTGTTTATTCCATCATGATATAAACACAGAACGTTCCTGAAGGATCTTTATTTGTAAATAATGTCGCTGCCCCTCGCTCCTCGCTCCAGAATCATCATTTTATTTCCTCAGCGGGATGAATGTCAGAATGTAATTTGCTCGTTCACATGAGGAGACGAGTGTGAGGGGAGTCACTTTGGGTGGGGGGTTTGTGGAACTCGGCTTACCTTTGGAGAGCTCTGGAATTTCCATGTCCAGCTCCCCCGACCCCCTCCTATGTGTAAGTCACCCTGTGTCTATTAGGGGCACAGGGTGACCGAGAACCCCACTATGATCTGTGCCAGTCAGACTCACCGTACAACCACACTGGAATGTTGTGTGTGTGTGTATATACACACATAATCGTATAATCGTATACTTTAGACTCTTTAGATCGTTTGAGGTGTGGCTGTATCCCATTGTTCTATTATTTGTGTCTGCTTTGGGAGCAACCTATTATGGGATATATATGTCTATGTGGATTAGCTGTGAGGGGGGGGGGGGGGGGGATTTCTCCAGCAGCCCCTCCCAAAGACAGTCTACTGATGAGAAGTTGGAATACCCCTGTGTCATGCTACTGGTGGAGGTAAAGTCTACATGTTTCATTATGCAAAGAAGGGAGCATTGTCCTCTGAGTGTATATCTGTGTGCCTTTGTTCAAATAGACAGTTCATGTTCCAGTTCAGCAGCCAAAACGAGTACTTCCTAGTTCTTGGTTGCAAGCGGCTGTAATATCTACATTCATACTGGAGAAAGTGGTATATGACGGAAGCACTCAAGCGGAGTGTGGGACTGTGACAGATTCACCCCGGACAGAGGATTTTGGGGGGGACTGAATGCTGGCCTCTTGAAAACTGACTGTGGACACACAATTATGGGCCCTGGAGGACCCGGATAGATGACTATGGGTCCTGGAGTAGCCGGATACATGACTATGGGCCTTGGAGGACCCGGATACACGACTATGGGCCCTGGAGGACCCGGATACACGACTATGGGCCTTGGAGGACCCGGATACATGACTATGGGCCTTGGAGGACCCGGATACACGACTATGGGCCCTGGAGGACCCGGATACACGACTATGGGCCCTGGAGGACCCAGATACACGACTATGGGCCCTGGAGGACCCAGATACACGACTATGGGCCCTGGAGGACCCAGATACACGACTATGGGCCCAGGAGGACCCGGATACACGACTATGGGCCCTGGAGGACCCGGATACACGACTATGGGCCCTGGAGGACCCGGATACATGACTATGGGCCTTGGAGGACCCGGATACACGACTATGGGCCCTGGAGGACCCGGATACACGACTATGGGCCCTGGAGGACCCAGATACACGACTATGGGCCCTGGAGGACCCAGATACACGACTATGGGCCCAGGAGGACCCGGATACACGACTATGGGCCCTGGAGGACCCAGATACACGACTATGGGCCCTGGAGGACCCAGATACACGACTATGGGCCCTGGAGGACCCAGATACACGACTATGGGCCCAGGAGGACCCGGATACACGACTATGGGCCCTGGAGGACCCAGATACACGACTATGGGCCCTGGAGGACCCAGATACATGAGTATGGGCCCTGGAGGACCCGGACACACGACTATGGGCCATGGAGGACCCAGACACATGACTATGGGCCATGGAGGACCCAGACACATGACTATGGGCCATGGAGGTCCCGGACACACGACTATGGGCCTTGGAGGACCCGAACACATGACTATGGGCCACGGAGGACCCAGACACACAACTATGGGTCCTGGAACCTGATACACAACCATGGACCCTGGAGGACCCGAATACACGACTATGGGCCCTGGAGGACCTGGATACATGACTATGGGCCCTGGAGGACACGCATACATGATGTCCCTGGGGCTGGGGGTCTTCACCAGTCTGTGAGGACTGAGGGACAGTGGACACCCTACAGCAGGAAGACAATGGGGGTCACACTTGCACCCTTTGGCTGTACACGGCTCCCCATTCTTTTTAGATATTTGTTATGTGGCAGTTCCCTGAACTCTAGTGGTCACCTTTCTTGGGGGGGGGGGGCACTTTGTGACCTTTGCTGTGGGTTCTAGGGGTCCTTATCCCTGTGACCGGTTCAGCCAATAACAAAGTGTGTCTTTCCTTCCAGAATTTTCTGTCCTCCTCGGAACAGAAATCGGAGCCCCCCCCCCCCCCCCAATGCAGTGCCTGAACGCTCCTATCTTAAAGGGGCACTCCATTCTGTTTGAGATGCCATGGCAGACTGGTGGGGGAGGAGGGGCAGGAAAGGGTTAGTGAGACTCATAGAAGAGATGAAAGGACGGCCTTGGCAGCCTCGCTCATGTAGCTCGCCAGCCCCCCACCCACAGAAAACATACACATGGCGTCCCATCAGCATCCAGAACAAAGCCGGGCCATTGATGGGAGGGCGAGCCCCCCAGCAGAATGCAAGCACCCCGACCCACACACCCAGAAAAGGAGGATTGTTCCCCAATCTGGGAATATGGTGATCTTTTCCCTGACAGACGCCTTCATTAACCCTTCCATGTGGGGGGGAGGGCACACTCCGCTACACGGGGCAATGTCACCACGTCACATGGGCTTCCTATAGTCCCCTTTCCAATGTACGGTCACCATCAGGAAACTCGTCCCGAGAAATGCCATCATCATTGGACTGCAAAGAGACAGGAAGTGGCTGCAAAGAGTCTGCAGGAGATATAACAAAGAAATAAGACAAATAATTGATTTTGTTTAAAAAATTAAAAATAAACAACATTTCCAACACACGGAGCAAACCAAACATCATCCGGTTATCTCTTTCCTTATTTTTCTGATATTATTTAGGTATCCCATCCCACCGGCAGCAGAACCTCACTATTCCTCTGAGCCACCGATAGGGAGGAAAATACCCGGTACTTCCAGGTACAGAGCAGCATGTGACGGTACCGGTGTGCTCAGTGATTGGCCCAGAGCAGTCACATGGGGGTGGGAGATGGGCGATCTGATTAGAGCTTACATGGGTCTTACCATCCTCGCCCCCTCGTGGCTGACAAGAGCTGTGGGGGAGGGACAGGAAGGCGAGGATGTGCTGCCAGGTTGGTTTGTCCTCCATTGGTTAAAGTGGAACTAAACTCATTCATTTAACGGTTTCAAAAAACAGTTACATGTTGGGATTGCCAACTGTCACATTTGCTTGTCCTCTCAACCAAACTGTCAAACCATCCAGTGGCTGGGGTCATAACTTATCACATGATCAGCACCATGGCAGTTGCAGATCACAACAGAGGCCAAGATGGCGGCTTCCTCGGCTGAAAAGGAGAGGAGGGTTTAGTTCCTCTTTAAGTACAGGTTAAGATAGAAATATAGGAGATGCCATGGTGGAGCTGGTTTTGGAGTCACAAGCTCTGGGTGGCTGTCATCTCCATCCTTCCTTCAACACAATGCGAGCCAATGATCTCCATCCTTCCTTCAACACAAGGCGAGCCAATGATCTCCATCCTTCCTCAACACAAAGCGAGCCAATGATCTCCATCCTTCCTTCAACACAAGGCGAGCCAATGATCTCCATCCTTCCTCAACACAAAGCGCGCCAATGATCACCATCCTTCCTTCAACACAAAGCGAGCCAATGATCTCCATCTTTCCTTCAACACAAGGCGAGCCGATGATCTCCATCCTTCCTTCAACACAAGGCGAGCCAATGATCTCCATCCTTCCTTCAACACAAGGCGAGCCAATGATCTCCATCCTTCCTCAACACAAGGCGAGCCGATGATCTCCATCCTTCCTTCAACACAAGGCGAGCCAATGATCTCCATCCTTCCTTCAACACAAGGCGAGCCAATGATCTCCATCCTTCCTTCAACACAAGGCGAGCCAATGATCTCCATCCTTCCTTCAACACAAGGCGAGCCAATGATCTCCATCCTTCCTCAACACAAGGAGAGCCGATGATCTCCATCCTTCCTTCAACACAAGGCGAGCCAATGATCTCCATCCTTCCTTCAACACAAGGCGAGCCGATGATCTCCATCCTTCCTTCAACACAAGGCGAGCCGATGATCTCCATCCTTCCTCAACACAAGGCGAGCCAATGATCTCCATCCTTCCTTCAACACAAGGCGAGCCAATGATCTCCATCCTTCCTCAACACAAGGAGAGCCGATGATCTCCATCCTTCCTTCAACACAAGGCGAGCCAATGATCTCCATCCTTCCTTCAACACAAGGCGAGCCGATGATCTCCATCCTTCCTTCAACACAAGGCGAGCCAATGATCTCCATCCTTCCTCAACACAAAGCGAGCCAATGATCTCCATCCTTTCTCAACACAAGGCGAGCCGATGATCTCCATCCTTCCTTCAACACAAGGCGAGCCAATGATCTCCATCCTTCCTTCAACACAAGGCGAGCCAATGATCTCCATCCTTCCTTCAACACAAGGCGAGCCAATGATCTCCATCCTTCCTCAACACAAAGCGAGCCAATGATCTCCCTCCTTCCTCAACACAAAGCGAGCCGATGATCTCCATCCTTCCTTAACACAAGGCGAGCCGATGATCTCCATCCTTCCTTCAACACAAGTCAAGCCAATGATCTCCATCCTTTCTTCAACACAAGTCAAGCCAATGATCTCCACCCTTCCTTCAACACAAGACGAGCCAATGATCTCCATCCTTCCTTCAACACAAAACGAGCCAATGATCTCCATCCTTCCTTCAACACAAGACGAGCCAATGATCTCCATCCTTCCTTCAACACAAAGCGAGCCAATGATCTCCATCCTTCCTTCAACACAAGACGAGCCAATGATCTCCATCCTTCCTTCAACACAAAGCGAGCCAATGATCTCCATCCTTCCTTCAACACAAGGCGAGCCAATGATCTCCATCCTTCCTCAACACAAGGCGAGCCGATGATCTCCATCCTTCCTCAACACAAGGCGAGCCGATGATCTCCATCCTTCCTTCAACGCAAGTCAAGCCAATGATCTCCATCCTTTCTTCAACACAAGTCAAGCCAATGATCTCCATCCTTCCTTCAACACAAGACGAGCCAATGATCTCCATCCTTCCTTCAACACAAGGCGAGCCAATGATCTCCATCCTTCCTCAACACAAGGCGAGCCAATGATCTCCATCCTTCCTCAACAAAAAGCGAGCCAATGATCTCCATCCTTCCTCAACAAAAAGCGAGCCAATGATCTCCATCCTTCCTCAACACAAAGCGAGCCGATGATCTCCATCCTTCCTCAACACAAGGAGAGCCGATGATCTCCATCCTTCCTTCAACACAAGGCGAGCCGATGATCTCCATCCTTCCTCAACACAAGGCGAGCCGATGATCTCCATCCTTCCTTCAACACAAGGCGAGCCGATGATCTCCATCCTTCCTTCAACACAAGGCGAGCCAATGATCTCCATCCTTCCTCAACACAAAGCGAGCCAATGATCTCCATCCTTCCTCAACACAAAGCGAGCCGATGATCTCCATCCTTCCTCAACACAAGGCGAGCCGATGATCTCCATCCTTCCTTCAACACAAGTCAAGCCAATGATCTCCATCCTTTCTTCAACACAAGTCAAGCCAATGATCTCCACCCTTCCTTCAACACAAGACGAGCCAATGATCTCCATCCTTCCTTCAACACAAGACGAGCCAATGATCTCCATCCTTCCTTCAACACAAGACGAGCCAATGATCTCCATCCTTCCTTCAACACAAAGCGAGCCAATGATCTCCATCCTTCCTTCAACACAAGACGAGCCAATGATCTCCATCCTTCCTTCAACACAAAGCGAGCCAATGATCTCCATCCTTCCTTCAACACAAGACGAGCCAATGATCTCCATCCTTCCTTCAACACAAGGCGAGCCAATGATCTCCATCCTTCCTCAACACAAGCGAGCCAATGATCTCCATCCTTCCTCAACACAAGGCGAGCCAATGATCTCCATCCTTCCTCAACACAAAGCGAGCCGATGATCTCCATCCTTCCTTCAACACAAGTCAAGCCAATGATCTCCATCCTTCCTTCAACACAAGGCGAGCCGATGATCTCCATCCTTCCTCAACACAAGGCGAGCCAATGATCTCCATCCTTCCTTCAACAGAAGGCGAGCCAATGATCTCCATCCTTCCTCAACACAAGGAGAGCCGATGATCTCCATCCTTCCTTCAACACAAGGCGAGCCAATGATCTCCATCCTTCCTTCAACACAAGGCGAGCCAATGATCTCCATCCTTCCTTCAACACAAGGCGAGCCAATGATCTCCATCCTTCCTTCAACACAAGGCGAGCCGATGATCTCCATCCTTCCTCAACACAAGGTGAGCCAATGATCTCCATCCTTCCTCAACACAAGGCGAGCCAATGATCTCCATCCTTCCTCAACACAAGGCGAGTCAATGATCTCCATCCTTCCTTCAACACAAGGCGAGCCAATGATCTCCTTCCTTCCTTCAACAGAAGGCGAGCCGATGATCTCCATCCTTCCTTTAACACAAGGAGAGCCGATGATCTCCATCCTTCCTTCAAAACAAGGCGAGTCAATGATCTCCATCCTTCCTTCAACACAAGGCGAGCCAATGATCTCCATCCTTCCTTCAACACAAGACGAGCCAATGATCTCCATCCTTCCTTCAACACAAGGCGAGCCAATGATCTCCATCCTTCCTTCAACACAAGGTGAGCCAATGATCTCCATCCTTCCTTCAACACAAGGTGAGCCAATGATCTCCATCCTTCCTCAACACAAGGCGAGCCAATGATCTCCATCCTTCCTTCAACAGAAGGCGAGCCAATGATCTCCATCCTTCCTTCAACACAAGACGAGCCAATGATCTCCATCCTTCCTTCAACACAAGACGAGCCAATGATCTCCATCCTTCCTTCAACACAAAGCGAGCCAATGATCTCCATCCTTCCTTCAACACAAGACGAGCCAATGATCTCCATCCTTCCTTCAACACAAGACGAGCCAATGATCTCCATCCTTCCTTCAACACAAAGCGAGCCAATGATCTCCATCCTTCCTTCAACACAAGACGAGCCAATGATCTCCATCCTTCCTTCAACACAAGGCGAGCCAATGATCTCCATCCTTCCTCAACACAAAGCGAGCCAATGATCTCCATCCTTCCTCAACACAAGGCGAGCCGATGATCTCCATCCTTCCTCAACACAAAGCGAGCCGATGATCTCCATCCTTCCTTCAACACAAGTCAAGCCGATGATCTCCATCCTTCCTTCAACACAAGGCGAGCCGATGATCTCCATCCTTCCTCAACACAAGGCGAGCTAATGATCTCCATCCTTCCTCAACACAAGGCGAGCCAATGATCTCCATCCTTCCTTCAACACAAGGCGAGCCAATGATCTCCATCCTTCCTCAACACAAGGCGAGCCAATGATCTCCATCCTTCCTTCAACACAAGGCGAGCCAATGATCTCCATCCTTCCTCAACACAAGGCGAGCCAATGATCTCCATCCTTCCTTCAACACAAGGCGAGCCAATGATCTCCATCCTTCCTCAACACAAGGCGAGCCAATGATCTCCATCCTTCCTTCAACACAAGGCGAGCCAATGATCTCCATCCTTCCTTCAACACAAGGCGAGCCAATGATCTCCATCCTTCCTTCAACACAAGGCGAGCCAATGATCTCCATCCTTCCTTCAACAGAAGGCGAGCCGATGATCTCAATCCTTCCTTCAACACAAGGCGAGTCAATGATCTCCATCCTTCCTCAACACAAGGCGAGCCAATGATCTCCATCCTTCCTTCAACACAAGGCGAGCCAATGATCTCCATCCTTCCTCAACACAAGGCGAGCCAATGATCTCCATCCTTCCTTCAACACAAGGCGAGCCAATGATCTCCATCCTTCCTTCAACAGAAGGCGAGCCGATGATTTCAATCCTTCCTTCAACACAAGGTGAGCCAATGATCTCCATCCTTCCTTCAACAGAAGGCGAGCCAATGATCTCCATCCTTCCTTTAACAGAAGGCGAGCCGATGATCTCAATCCTTCCTTCAACACAAGGCGAGCCGATGATCTCCATCCTTCCTTCAACACAAGGAGAGCCGATGATCTCCATCCTTCCTTCAACACAAGGCGAGCCAATGATCTCCATCCTTCCTTCAACACAAAGCGAGCCAATGATCTCCATCCTTCCTTCAACACAAGGAGAGCCGATGATCTCCATCCTTCCTTCAACACAAGGCGAGTCAATGAGCTGGGACAAGCAGCCAATGAGGAGTCAGCACAGCAGGTCAGTAGTCCAATGGATCTGAATGACCGCTGTGGAGGCCGCACCTTCAGACACACATCATCAATGACATTGTGACCACGGGTCAGTCTTAACATTGGGTGTTGCTTTGGGTTGCATTGGGCCAGTAGTATCAGAATCAATCCAATACATGCACATGTGGTAGGCGTGCCACGGCCACGTGAGAGCAGAAGCTTCCAAAATACAATAGAGCGCCTTGTGCCAAGTACAATCCTCCCTTCCCCTTCTCTCTCCTTCAGGACAGGTACTATTTGTCTTCTGCAGACCTACACACCACCCTGGGAAATGATGGCGGAGGGGCCGGGTGGAATTAGAGGGGACGAGGAGGGTCCCACGCTTTATGTAATTAGTAACTACTCGCCTTTCATGTGATCTCCACCACTGAACGCGTATCAAAGGCCTGGAGGACGTAGGAGGAGATGGAGACCCAACAATGAAAGGGTTTCCTGGGAGGGAAGATGGTATCAGGATGACGGAGAGATTGGGAGATGAAGGACCAAGCGGACATGCGGGGGTCACCAAAGAGGAGAACAACCAGAGGTCACCCATCGGGGTCTCTCTGTGATGTCACTTGTCAAATACTTTTTCTACAATAAGAAATTCATGAATGGGGAGATTTTCTGCAAATCTACTGTATAGCTTCGGGGTCCTCATACATCTGGACATATAGTGTAGGGGTGATGGTCAGGGGTCCTCATACGTCTGGTCATATAGTGTAGGGGTGTAGGTCAGGGGTCCTCATACATCTGGTCATATAGTGTAGGGGTGTAGGTCAGGGATCCTCATACGTCTGGTCATATAGTGTAGGGGTGTAGGACAGGGGTCCTCATACATCTGGTCATATAGTGTAGGGGTGTAGGTTAGGGGTCCTCATACATCTGGTCATATAGTGTAGGGGTGTAGGTCAGGGGTCCTCATAGTCTGGTCATATAGTGTAGGGGTGTAGGTCAGGGGTCCTCATACGTCTGGTCATATAGTGTAGGGGTGTAGGTCAGGGGTCCTCATATGTCTGGTCATATAGTGTAGGGGTGTAGGTCAGGGGTCCTCATATGTCTGGTCATATAGTGTAGGGGTGTAGGTCAGGGGTCCTCATACGTCTGGTCATATAGTGTAGGGGTGTAGGTCAGGGGTCCTCATACGTCTGGTCATATAGTGTAGGGGTGTAGGTCAGGGGTCCTCATATGTCTGGTCATATAGTGTAGGGGTGTAGGTCAGGGGTCCTCATACGTCTGGTCATATAGTGTAGGGGTGTAGGTCAGGGGTCCTCATACGTCTGGTCATATAGTGTAGGGGTGTAGGTCAGGGGTCCTCATACGTCTGGTCATATAGTGTAGGGGTGTAGGTCAGGGGTCCTCATATGTCTGGTCATATAGTGTAGGGGTGTAGGTCAGAGGTCCTCATATGTCTGGTCATATAGTGTAGGGGTGTAGGACAGGGGTCCTCATACGTCTGGTCATATAGTGTAGGGGTGTAGGTCAGGGGTCCTCATACATCTGGTCATATAGTGTAGGGGTGTAGGTCAGGGGTCCTCATACGTCTGGTCATATAGTGTAGGGGTGTAGGTCAGGGGTCCTCATACGTCTGGTCATATAGTGTAGGGGTGTAGGACAGGGGTCCTCATACATCTGGTCATATAGTGTAGGGGTGTAGGTCAGGGGTCCTCATACGTCTGGTCATATAGTGTAGGGGTGATTGTCAGGGGTCCTCATACGTCTGGTCATATAGTGTAGGGGTGTAGGTCAGGGGTCCTCATACGTCTGGTCATATAGTGTAGGGGTATAGGTCAGGGGTCCTCATACGTCTGGTCATATAGTGTAGGGGTGTAGGTCAGGGGTCCTCATACGTCTGGTCATATAGTGTAGGGGTGTAGGTCAGGGGTCCTCATACGTCTGGTCATATAGTGTAGGGGTGTAGGTCAGGGGTCCTCATACGTCTGGTCATATAGTGTAGGGGTGTAGGTCAGGGGTCCTCATACGTCTGGTCATATAGTGTAGGGGTGTAGGTCAGGGGTCCTCATATGTCTGGTCATATAGTGTAGGGGTGTAGGTCAGAGGTCCTCATATGTCTGGTCATATAGTGTAGGGGTGTAGGACAGGGGTCCTCATACGTCTGGTCATATAGTGTAGGGGTGTAGGTCAGGGGTCCTCATACGTCTGGTCATATAGTGTAGGGGTGTAGGTCAGGGGTCCTCATACGTCTGGTCATATAGTGTAGGGGTGTAGGTCAGGGGTCCTCATACGTCTGGTCATATAGTGTAGGGGTGTAGGACAGGGGTCCTCATACATCTGGTCATATAGTGTAGGGGTGTAGGTCAGGGGTCCTCATACGTCTGGTCATATAGTGTAGGGGTGATTGTCAGGGGTCCTCATACGTCTGGTCATATAGTGTAGGGGTATAGGTCAGGGGTCCTCATACGTCTGGTCATATAGTGTAGGGGTGTAGGTCAGGGGTCCTCATACGTCTGGTCATATAGTGTAGGGGTGATTGTCAGGGGTCCTCATACGTCTGGTCATATAGTGTAGGGGTATAGGTCAGGGGTCCTCATACGTCTGGTCATATAGTGTAGGGGTGTAGGTCAGGGGTCCTCATACGTCTGGTCATATAGTGTAGGGGTGTAGGTCAGGGGTCCTCATACGTCTGGTCATATAGTGTAGGGGTGTAGGTCAGGGGTCCTCATACGTCTGGTCATATAGTGTAGGGGTGTAGGTCAGGGGTCCTCATACGTCTGGTCATATAGTGTAGGGGTGTAGGTCAGGGGTCCTCATACGTCTGGTCATATAGTGTAGGGGTGTAGGTCAGGGGTCCTCATACGTCTGGTCATATAGTGTAGGGGTGTAGGTCAGGGGTCCTCATACGTCTGGTCATATAGTGTAGGGGTGTAGGTCAGGGGTCCTCATACGTCTGGTCATATAGTGTAGGGGTGTAGGTCAGGGGTCCTCATACGTCTGGTCATATAGTGTAGGGGTGTAGGTCAGGGGTCCTCATACGTCTGGTCATATAGTGTAGGGGTGTAGGTCAGGGGTCCTCATATGTCTGGTTTCTGTAGTTGGAGATTTCAGCCCCCACACCACAAAGGTGGAGGAGAGTGAAGCACCTGAAGGTCCCCCTTTCTCCGGCGGGGGGGGGGGGGGGGGGGAGGGGCAGGTACATTCCTCCCTTTGTTAGAAGCAATTTGTCTTCTTCCACCTGAAGTTCACCTGGAGGCGGCGCCCCGACACACCCGACACACCGCCTGATGGAAGGGGCCCCCAGGCAGCGGATTCCAGACACGACAGGGTTAATATTCACCCCCCCTCCCCCCTCCTCAATTACAAGTGACACTTTGTGGAGTCAAATTCCTGGAATTCCCCTTCTCTAATCCCATTTCTATATAGAATAGAGCGGAGGGTGGGGGAGGGTGGGGGGCCCCGCACCGCGTGATCTCACCTCCAGGGGGCAGAATGAAGCAGAATGTATCCCTCTCACACCCTCCTCCATACCCCACAATGTATGGAAGGGGTCCCGCCTTGGATGGAGTGTGGAAGGGGGGCGGACCTTCTGTGGGGTGTGAAGTGATGGAAGTTGTCACAAGAACAGGAATGGAGGGGAAATCTTCCAGTGGGGACACCTCTGCTGGTGACGATTGGTTTAAGGGGAGTAGGAGGGATAGCCTGACGGGGGAGGAAACAGGCTTGACTCCTCCCACCAGACTTCAGCTCTACTGATGGCCCTCAGGTGGGCCGACACCACTTGGTTCCCTACAATCACTGGAAGCCCCCCCCCCTCCCCCGTGCTGCCCCCCAATCAACTGCCAGCCGAATAAGAAGTTTGAGGTCCAAAACCCAGTTCCTCGGTGCGGAGGACTTCCATAATGAGTGCGTGATCACAACGCCCCAATGCAGTGCCCGAGAATGAAACGCGTCAGTACGCCAAGGTTTGGGGGGACCTCTATTCGCTGTATATCGTATAGCAGCGTGATGGGGGGGAGGGGCAGTCCCAGCACCCGTTTGACCCCTATCCAGTAAAAAATGGACCCCTAAGTTCCAGAGAGCTCACATTGTGCACAAACCCCCCTCCCCCAATGGGAGGAAGTCACATGGAAAGAGTTGGGGTGCTGAAGGTAAGACCCCCAGGTCACAGCAGGACCATCAGTCTCTTTTGCCCCCAGTAGATGGCGACCTGCCCCCTCCTGTGCCGCTCACCTCCACATTTCACCTCCCCCCCCCCCATACAATGAAAACAACAGGTGGTGCACGGCGGGACGGCGGGCGCTGCTCAGCTGTTCTCGGGATATGAGGATTAAAGGAATCCCAGCAGACGGCGTCTATGGAGAGTATAGAAAACTTCCCAGCATCCCCAGCGGGGGGGGGGGGGATTCCCGGGGCCACAATAAGCCCCAGCGAGGGGAGCTGAGAACATATTCCGAGATATGTACCCCACAGAGAGGCGCTGGACCCCCCATCCCGGGACAGGGGGAAAAGAATCCCAGCCGCCCTGAGATACGTCCTCCGCCGCACACAGTCCTCCGCCGCGCAAAGTCCTCCGCCGCGCACAGTCCTCCGCCACACACAGTCCTCCGCCGCGCAAAGTCCTCCGCCACGCACAGTCCTCCGCCGCACACAGTCCTCCGCCGCGCAAAGTCCTCCGCCGCACACAGTCCTCCACTGCGCAGTCCTCCGCCGCGCACAGTCCTCCAAAGCGCACAGTCCACGGACCCCCATTAAAATATGGCCGCCCATCTCCAGGCCTCACCGGGACAACCCAACCTGACATGGGGGGTGTATGGAATTCATAGTTATTGGTAGGACCTCTCTATAGTAATCGGCGGAGCCATTTTAATAGGTGAAGGTCATATGGTAACAATTGTCCTCTAGTTCCTGAACATGGAGGGAGTCCTGAGATGTAGACTTGCTGATCTCCTATACAAGGTGGCCATCATTGGGGGGTGGGGGGACCTCCTTCTGGAGGAGACCTCCTTCTGGAAGAGACCTTCTTCTGCAGGAGACCTTCTTCTGGAGGAGACCTCCTTCTGGAAGAGACCTTCTTCTGCAGGAGACCTTCTTCTGGAGGAGACCTCCTTCTGGAAGAGACCTCCTTCTGGAGGAGACCTGCTTCTGGAGGAGACCTTGTTCTGGAGGAGACCTTGTTCTGGAGGAGACCTTCTTCTGGAGGAGACCTCCTTCTGGAATAGACCTTCTTCTGGAAGAGACCTGCTTCTGGAAGAGACCTGCTTCTGGAGGAGACCTGCTTCTGGAGGAGACCTGCTTCCGGAGGAGACCTCCTTCTGGAAGAGACCTTCTTCTGGAAGAGACCTTCTTCTGGAGGAGACCTTCTTCTGGAAGAGACCTTCTTCTGCAGGAGACCTCCTTCTGGACCTCCTTCTGGAAGAGACCTCCTTCTGGAAGAGACCTTCTTCTGGAAGAGACCTCCTTCTGGAGGAGACCTCCTTCTGGAAAAGACCTCCTTCTGGAAGAGACCTCCTTCTGGAGGAGACCTCCTTCTGGAAGAGACCTTCTTCTGGAAGAGACCTCCTTCTGGAAAAGACCTCCTTCTGGAGGAGACCTCCTTCTGGAAAAGACTTCCTTCTGGAGGAGACCTCCTTCTGGAGGAGACCTCCTTCTGGAAAAGACCTTCTTCTGGAAAAGACCTCCTTCTGGAGGAGACCTCCTTCTGGAAAAGACCTCCTTCTGGAGGAGACCTTCTTCTGGAGGAGACCACCTTCTGGAGGAGACCTTCTTCTGGAGGAGACCTTCTTCTGGAAAAGACCTCCTTCTGGAAGAGACCTCCTTCTGGAGGAGACCTTCTGGAGGAGACCTTCTTCTGGAAAAGACCTCCTTCTGGAAAAGACCTCCTTCTGGAGGAGACCTCCTTCTGGAAAAAGACCTCCTTCTGGAGGAGACCTTCTTCTGGAGGAGACCTCCTTCTGGAAGAGACCTCCTTCTGGAGGAGACCTCCTTCTGGAAGAGACCTTCTTCTGGAAGAGATCTCCTTCTGGAGGAAACCTCCTTCTGGAAGAGACCTTCTTCTGGAAGAGACCTCCTTCTGGAAAAGACCTCCTATTGGAGGAGACCTTCTTCTGGAGGAGACCTCCTTCTGGAAGAGACCTTCTTCTGGAAGAGACCTCCTTCTGGAGGAGACCTCCTTCTGGAAAAGACCTCCTTCTGGAGGAGACCTCCTTCTGGAAAAGACCTCCTTCTGGAGGAGACCTTCTTCTGGAGGAGACCTTCTTCTGGAAGAGACCTCCTTCTGGAGGAGACCTCCTTCTGAAAAAGATCTCCTTCTGGAAGAGACCTCCTTCTGGAGGAGACCTCCTTCTGGAAAAGACCTCCTTCTGGAGGAGACCTCCTTCTGGAAAAGACTTCCTTCTGGAGGAGACCACCTTCTGGAGGAGACCTTCTTCTGGTAAAGACTTCCTTCTGGAGGAGACCTTCTTCTGGAGGAGACCTCCTTCTGGAAGAGACCTTCTTCTGGAGGAGACCTCCTTCTGGAAGAGACCTTCTTCTGGAGGAGACCTCCTTCTGGAAGAGACCTTCTTCTGGAAGAGACCTGCTTCTGGAGGAGACCTGCTTCTGGAAGAGACCTGCTTCTGGAGGAGACCTGCTTCTGGAGGAGACCTCCTTCTGGAAGAGACCTTCTTCTGGAGGAGACCTCCTTCTGGAAAAGACCTCCTTCTGGAGGAGACCTTCTTCTGGAGGAGACCTCCTTCTGGAAGAGACCTTCTTCTGGAAGAGACCTCCTTCTGGAGGAGACCTCCTTCTGGAATAGACCTCCTTCTGGAGGAGACCTCCTTCTGGAAAAGACCTCCTTCTGGAGGAGACCTTCTTCTGGAGGAGACCTTCTTCTGGAGGAGACCTCCTTCTGAAGGAGACCTCCTTCTGGAAAAGACCTCCTTCTGGAAAAGACTTCCTTCTGGAGGAGACCTCCTTCTGGAAAAGACTTCCTTCTGGAGGAGACCTCCTTCTGCAGGAGACCTTCTTCTGGAGGAGACCTCCTTCTGGAGGAGACCTCCTTCTGGAAGAGACCTTCTTCTGGAAGAGACCTCCTTCTGGAAAAGACCTCCTTCTGGAGGAGACCTTCTTCTGGAGGAGACCTTCTTCTGGAGGAGACCTTCTTCTGGAGGAGACCTCCTTCTGGAGAAGACCTTCTTCTGGAAAAGACCTCCTTCTGGAGGAGACCTTCTTCTGGAGGAGACCTTCTTCTGGAGGAGACCTTCTTCTGGAAAAGACCTCCTTCTGGAAAAGACCTCCTTCTGGAAAAGACCTCCTTCTGGAGGAGACCTTCTTCTGGAGGAGACCTTCTTCTGGAGGAGACCTGCTTCTGGAGGAGACCTCCTTCTGGAAAAGACCTCCTTCTGGAGGAGACCTTCTTCTGGAGGAGACCTCCTTCTGGAAGAGACCTCCTTCTGGAATAGACCTCCTTCTGGAGGAGACCTCCTTCTGGAAAAGACCTCCTTCTGGAGGAGACCTTCTTCTGGAGGAGACCTTCTTCTGGAGGAGACCTCCTTCTGAAGGAGACCTCCTTCTGGAAAAGACCTCCTTCTGGAAAAGACTTCCTTCTGGAGGAGACCTCCTTCTGGAAAAGACTTCCTTCTGGAGGAGACCTCCTTCTGCAGGAGACCTTCTTCTGGAGGAGACCTCCTTCTGGAGGAGACCTCCTTCTGGAAGAGACCTTCTTCTGGAAGAGACCTCCTTCTGGAAAAGACCTCCTTCTGGAGGAGACCTTCTTCTGGAGGAGACCTTCTTCTGGAGGAGACCTTCTTCTGGAGGAGACCTCCTTCTGGAGAAGACCTTCTTCTGGAAAAGACCTCCTTCTGGAGGAGACCTTCTTCTGGAGGAGACCTTCTTCTGGAGGAGACCTTCTTCTGGAAAAGACCTCCTTCTGGAAAAGACCTCCTTCTGGAAAAGACCTCCTTCTGGAGGAGACCTTCTTCTGGAGGAGACCTTCTTCTGGAGGAGACCTGCTTCTGGAGGAGACCTCCTTCTGGAAAAGACCTCCTTCTGGAGGAGACCTTCTTCTGGAGGAGACCTCCTTCTGGAAGAGACCTTCTTCTGGAAGAGACCTCCTTCTGGAGGAGACCTCCTTCTGGAAAAGACCTCCTTCTGGAGGAGACCTCCTTCTGGAGGAGACCTCCTTCTGGAGGAGACCTTCTTCTGGAGGAGACCTTCTTCTGGAGGAGACCTCCTTCTGGAAGAGACCTTCTTCTGGAAGAGACCTCCTTCTGGAGGAGACCTGCTTCTGGAGGAGACCTGCTTCTGGAGGAGACCTCCTTCTGGAAAAGACCTCCTTCTGGAGGAGACCTTCTTCTGGAGGAGACCTCCTTCTGGAAGAGACCTCCTTCTGGAAGAGACCTCCTTCTGGAGGAGACCTCCTTCTGGAAAAGACCTCCTTCTGGAGGAGACCTTCTTCTGGAGGAGACCTCCTTCTGGAAGAGACCTTCTTCTGGAAGAGACCTCCTTCTGGAAGAGACCTCCTTCTGGAGGAGACCTCCTTCTGGAAAAGACCTCCTTCTGGAAGAGACCTGCTTCTGGAGGAGACCTGCTTCTGGAGGAGACCTCCTTCTGGAAAAGACCACCTTCTGGAGGAGACCTTCTTCTGGAAGAGACCTGCTTCTGGAGGAGACCTCCTTCTGGAAAAGACCTCCTTCTGTAAGAGACCTCCTTCTGGAGGAGACCTCCTTCTGGAAAAGACCTCCTTCTGTAAGAGACCTCCTTCTGGAGGAGACCTCCTTCTGTAAGAGACCTCCTTCTGGAGGAGACCTCCTTCTGTAAGAGACCTCCTTCTGGAGGCGACCTCCTTCTGGAAAAGACCTCCTTCTGGAAAAGACCTCCTTCTGGAAAAGACCTCCTTCTGGAGGAGACCTTCTTCTGGAGGAGACCTTCTTCTGGAGGAGACCTTCTTCTGGAAGAGACCTCCTTCTGGAAGAGACCTCCTTCTGGAGGAGACCTCCTTCCGGGAAAAGACCTCCTTCTGGAAGAGACCTGCTTCTGGAGGAGACCTGCTTCTGGAGGAGACCTCCTTCTGGAAAAGACCACCTTCTGGAGGAGACCTTCTTCTGGAAGAGACCTGCTTCTGGAGGAGACCTCCTTCTGGAAAAGACCTCCTTCTGTAAGAGACCTCCTTCTGGAGGAGACCTCCTTCTGGAAAAGACCTCCTTCTGTAAGAGACCTCCTTCTGGAGGAGACCTCCTTCTGTAAGAGACCTCCTTCTGGAGGCGACCTCCTTCTGGAAAAGACCTCCTTCTGGAAAAGACCTCCTTCTGGAAAAGACCTCCTTCTGGAGGAGACCTTCTTCTGGAGGAGACCTTCTTCTGGAGGAGACCTCCTTCTGGAGAAGACCTTCTTCTGGAAAAGACCTCCTTCTGGAGGAGACCTTCTTCTGGAGGAGACCTTCTTCTGGAGGAGACCTTCTTCTGGAAAAGACCTCCTTCTGGAAAAGACCTCCTTCTGGAAAAGACCTCCTTCTGGAGGAGACCTTCTTCTGGAGGAGACCTTCTTCTGGAGGAGACCTGCTTCTGGAGGAGACCTCCTTCTGGAAAAGACCTCCTTCTGGAGGAGACCTTCTTCTGGAGGAGACCTCCTTCTGGAAGAGACCTTCTTCTGGAAGAGACCTCCTTCTGGAGGAGACCTCCTTCTGGAAAAGACCTCCTTCTGGAGGAGACCTCCTTCTGGAGGAGACCTTCTTCTGGAGGAGACCTTCTTCTGGAGGAGACCTCCTTCTGGAAGAGACCTTCTTCTGGAAGAGACCTCCTTCTGGAGGAGACCTGCTTCTGGAGGAGACCTGCTTCTGGAGGAGACCTCCTTCTGGAAAAGACCTCCTCCTGGAGGAGACCTTCTTCTGGAGGAGACCTCCTTCTGGAAGAGACCTCCTTCTGGAAGAGACCTCCTTCTGGAGGAGACCTCCTTCTGGAAAAGACCTCCTTCTGGAGGAGACCTTCTTCTGGAGGAGACCTCCTTCTGGAAGAGACCTTCTTCTGGAAGAGACCTCCTTCTGGAAGAGACCTCCTTCTGGAGGAGACCTCCTTCTGGAAAAGACCTCCTTCTGGAAGAGACCTGCTTCTGGAGGAGACCTGCTTCTGGAGGAGACCTCCTTCTGGAAAAGACCACCTTCTGGAGGAGACCTTCTTCTGGAAGAGACCTGCTTCTGGAGGAGACCTCCTTCTGGAAAAGACCTCCTTCTGTAAGAGACCTCCTTCTGGAGGAGACCTCCTTCTGTAAGAGACCTCCTTCTGGAGGAGACCTCCTTCTGTAAGAGACCTCCTTCTGGAGGCGACCTCCTTCTGGAAAAGACCTCCTTCTGGAAAAGACCTCCTTCTGGAGGAGACCTTCTTCTGGAGGAGACCTTCTTCTGGAAGAGACCTTCTTCTTGGGAAGACCTCCTTCTGCCACCCGCTTCTCACACAGGATCTTGTGACAAATTCCCCTTAAATCACCAATGTACCCCCCAATAGGCAGCCACCCCACTAAATGTACCCCCAATAGGCAGCCACCCCACTAAATGTACCCCCAATAGGCAGCCACCCCACTAAATGTACCCCCAATAGGCAGCCACCCCACTAAATGTACCCCCCAATAGGCAGCCAACCCACTTAACTCACCCCCTCCATAGGCATTCCTCCCTCCTGTCTGCAGATCTCCCCCCTGGAGGTGGAATAATCCTCCAATCACAAGGAGGTGTCTCCTGAGTCACTACTGGGAGAGGGAGCAGGGCGAGCTGATCTGTAGAGTCACTGCTGGGAGAGGGAGCAGGGTGATCTGATCTGCTGAGTCACTGCTGGGAGAGGAAGCAGAGTGAGCTGATCTGCTTAGTCACTGCTGGGAGAGGGAGCAGGGTGAGCTGATCTGCTGAGTCACTGCTGGGAGAGGAAGCAGAGTGAGCTGATCTGCTGAGTCACTGCTGGGAGAGGAAGCAGAGTGATCTGATCTTCTGAGTCACTGCTGGGAGAGGGAGCAGGGTGAGCTGATCTCCTGAGTCACTGCTGGGAGAGGGAGCAGGGCGATCTGATCTGTAGAGTCACTGCTGGGAGAGGGAGCAGGGGGAGCTGATCTGCTGAGTCACTGCTGGGAGAGAGAGCAGGGTGATCTGATCTCCTGAGTCACTGCTGGGAGAGGGAGCAGGTTGAGCTGATCTGTAGAGTCACTGCTGGGAGAGGGAGCAGGGCGAGCTGATCTGTAGAGTCACTGCTGAGAGAGGGAGCAGGGCGAGCTGATCTCCTGAGTCACTGCTGGGAGAGGGAGCAGGGTGATCTGATCTCCTGAGTCACTGCTGGGAGAGGGAGCAGGATGATCTGATCTCCTGAGTCGACTGCTGGGGGGGGAAGCAGGGTGATCTGATCTCCTGAGTCACTGCTGGGAGAGGGAGCAGGATGATCTGATCTCCTGAGTCGACTGCTGGGGGGGGAAGCAGGGTGATCTGATCTCCTGAGTCACTGCTGGGAGAGGGAGCAGGGTGAGCTGATCTCCTGAGTTACTGCTGGGAGAGGGGGCAGGTCGAGCTGATCTGTAGTGTCACTGCTGGGAGAGGGAGCAGGGCGAGCTGATCTCCTGAGTCACTGCTGGGAGAGGGAGCAGGGCGAGCTGATCTCCTGAGTCACTGCTGGGAGAGGGAGCAGGGCGAGCTGATCTCCTGAGTCACTGCTGGGAGAGGGAGCAGGGTGATCTGATCTCCTGAGTCACTGCTGGGAGAGGGAGCAGGGTGAGCTGATCTCCTGAGTTACTGCTGGGAGAGGGGGCAGGTCGAGCTGATCTGTAGTGTCACTGCTGGGAGAGGGAGCAGGGCGAGCTGATCTCCTGAGTCACTGCTGGGAGAGGGAGCAGGGCGAGCTGATCTCCTGAGTCACTGCTGGGAGAGGGAGCAGGGCGAGCTGATCTCCTGAGTCACTGCTGGGAGAGGGAGCAGGGTGATCTGATCTCCTGAGTCGACTGCTGGGAGAGGAAGCAGGGTGAGCTGATCTCCTGAGTTACTGCTGGGAGAGGGAGCAGGGTGATCTGATCTCCTGAGTCACTGCTGGGAGAGGGAGCAGGGCGAGCTGATGTCCTGAGTCACTGCTGGAAGAGGGAGCAGGGTGATCTGATCTCCTGAGTTACTGCTGGGAGAGGGAGCAGGGTGATCTGATCTCCTGAGTCACTGCTGGGAGAGGGAGCAGGGCGAGCTGATCTCCTGAGTCACTGCTGGGAGAGGGGGCAGGTCGAGCTGATCTCCTGAGTCACTGCTGGGAGAGGGAGCAGGGCGAGCTGATCTCCTGAGTCACTGCTGGGAGAGGGAGCAGGATGAGCTGATCTCCTGAGTCACTGCTGGGAGAGGGAGCAGGGCGAGCTGATCTGTAGTGTCACTGCTGGGAGAGGGAGCAGGGCGAGCTGATCTCCTGAGTCACTGCTGGGAGAGGGAGCAGGGCGAGCTGATCTCCTGAGTCACTGCTGGGAGAGGGAGCAGGATGAGCTGATCTCCTGAGTCACTGCTGGGAGAGGGAGCAGGGCGAGCTGATCTCCTGAGTCACTGCTGGGAGAGGGAGCAGGATGAGCTGATCTGTAGTGTCACTGCTGGGAGAGGGAGCAGGGCGAGCTGATCTCCTGAGTCACTGCTGGGAGAGGGAGCAGGATGAGCTGATCTCCTGAGTCACTGCTGGGAGAGGGAGCAGGGCGAGCTGATCTCCTGAGTCACTGCTGGGAGAGGGAGCAGGATGAGCTGATCTCCTGAGTTACTGCTGGGAGAGGGAGCAGGGCGAGCTGATCTCCTGAGTCACTGCTGGGAGAGGGAGCAGGGCGAGCTGATCTGCTGAGTCACTGCTGGGAGAGGGAGCAGGGTGAGCTGATCTCCTGAGTCACTGCTGGGAGAGGGAGCAGGGTGATCTGATCTGCTGAGTCACTGCTGGGAGAGAGAGCAGAGTGAGCTGATCTCCTGAGTCACTGCTGGGAGAGGGAGCAGGGTGAGCTGATCTCCTGAGTCACTGCTGGGAGAGGGAGCAGGGTGAGCTGATCTCCTGAGTCACTGCTGGGAGAGGGAGCAGGGCGAGCTGATCTGCTGAGTCACTGCTGGGAGAGGGAGCAGGGCGAGCTGATCTGTAGAGTCACTGCTGGGAGAGGGAGCAGGGCGAGCTGATCTCCTGAGTCACTGCTGGGAGAGGGAGCAGGGCGATCTGATCTGCGGAGAGGTTTTGATTGGTTATAGGCTCCTCTATGTTAATTGAATGTAAATAAGATGGGAATATCGATCGTCCGTCACACAGGAAGAGGTGACCCAACACCGGAGGAGCACCATTCACTCCATATACAGCTCAGTGCTGCGGATCTTCTGCAGCCTCTTTGCAGCCACTTCCTGTCTACCCAACTTCTGGTGATGAGACCCCCTGCAGGTGAGACGTGATAATTACTGATCCTCAGATAACACTCAGCAGCTGCAGATCACCCTCCCCCATCACTGCCTCAGAGAGACAAGCTTCATCCTCTTCTCATTCATACTAGTAATGGGACAGGTTAGTGTGCAGGACTGAGCACAGTGCGGGGTCCTCCCGGTTGGAGGACTAGTTAGGCGAGTCTCCTCCTCCTGTGATGGAATTGTAGTGCGGAATCCTCCCGGTTGGAGGACTAGTTAGGCGAGTCTCCTCCCCCTGTGATGGGATTGTAGTGCGGGATCCTCCCGGTTGGAGGACTAGTTAGGCGAGTCTCCTCCCCCTGTGATGGGATTGTAGTGTGGGATCCTCCTGGTTGGAGGACTAGTTAGGCGAGTCTCCTCCTCCTGTGATGGGATTGTAGTGTGGGATCCTCCCGGTTGGAGGACTAGTTAGGCGAGTCTCCTCCTCCTGTGATGGGATTGTAGTGGGGGATCCTCCCGGTTGGAGGACTAGTTAGGCGAGTCTCCTCCTCCTGTGATGGGATTGTAGTGCGGGATCCTCCCGGTTGGAGGACTAGTTAGGCGAGTCTCCTCCTCCTGTGATGGGATTGTAGTGCGGGATCCTCCCGGTTGGAGGACTAGTTAGGCGAGTCTCCTCCTCCTGTGATGGGATTGTAGTGTGGGATCCTCCCGGTTGGAGGACTAGTTAGGCGAGTCTCCTCCTCCTGTGATGGGATTGTAGTGTGGGATCCTCCCGGTTGGAGGACTAGTTAGGCGAGTCTCCTCCTCCTGTGATGGGATTGTAGTGTGGGATCCTCCCGGTTGGAGGACTAGTTAGGCGAGTCTCCTCCTCCTGTGATGGGATTGTAGTGTGGGATCCTCCCGGTTGGAGGACTAGTTAGGCGAGTCTCCTCCTCCTGTGATGGGATTGTAGTGTGGGATCCTCCCGGTTGGAGGACTAGTTAGGCGAGTCTCCTCCCCCTATGATGGGATTGTAGTGCGGGATCCTCCCGGTTGGAGGACTAGTTAGGCGAGTCTCCTCCTCCTGTGATGGGATTGTAGTGCGGGATCCTCCCGGTTGGAGGACTAGTTAGGCGAGTCTCCTCCTCCTGTGATGGGATTGTAGAGCGGGATCCTCCCGGTTGGAGGACTAGTTAGGCGAGTCTCCTCCTCCTGTGATGGGATTGTAGTGCGGGATCCTCCCGGTTGGAGGACTAGTTAGGCGAGTCTCCTCCTCCTGTGATGGGATTGTAGTGTGGGATCCTCCCGGTTGGAGGACTAGTTAGGCGAGTCTCCTCCTCCTGTGATGGGATTGTAGTGCGGGATCCTCCCGGTTGGAGGACTAGTTAGGCGAGTCTCCTCCTCCTGTGATGGGATTGTAGTGCGGGATCCTCCCGGTTGGAGGACTAGTTAGGCGAGTCTCCTCCTCCTGTGATGGGATTGTAGTGTGGAATCCTCCCGGTTGGAGGACTAGTTAGGCGAGTCTCCTCCTCCTGTGATGGGATTGTAGTGCGGGATCCTCCTGGTTGGAGGACTAGTTAGGCGAATCTCCTCCCCCTGTGATGGGATTGTAGTGTGGGATCCTCCCGGTTGGAGGACTAGTTAGGCGAGTCTCCTCCTCCTGTGATGGGATTGTAGTGCGGGATCCTCCCGGTTGGAGGACTAGTTAGGCGAGTCTCCTCCTCCTGTGATGGGATTGTAGTGTGGGATCCTCCCGGTTGGAGGACTAGTTAGGCGAGTCTCCTCCCCCTGTGATGGGATTGTAGTGCGGGGTCCTCCCGGTTGGAGGACTAGTTAGGCGAGTCTCCTCCTCCTGTGATGGAATTGTAGTGCGGGATCCTCCTGGTTGGAGGACTAGTTAGGCGAGTCTCCTCCCCCTGTGATGGGATTGTAGTGTGGGATCCTCCCGGTTGGAGGACTAGTTAGGCGAGTCTCCTCCTCCTGTGATGGGATTGTAGTGCGGGATCCTCCCGGTTGGAGGACTAGTTAGGCGAGTCTCCTCCTCCTGTGATGGGATTGTAGTGCGGGATCCTCCCGGTTGGAGGACTAGTTAGGCGAGTCTCCTCCTCCTGTGATGGGATTGTAGTGTGGGATCCTCCCAGTTGGAGGACTAGTTAGGCGAGTCTCCTCCTCCTGTGATGGGATTGTAGTGCGGGATCCTCCCGGTTGGAGGACTAGTTAGGCGAGTCTCCTCTCCTGTGATGGGATTGTAGTGTGGGATCCTCCCGGTTGGAGGACTATGTTTAGGCGAGTCTCCTCCTCCTGTGATGGGATTGTAGTGTGGGATCCTCCCCGGTTTGGAGGACTAGTTTAGGCGAGTCCTCCTCCTGTGATGGGATTGTAGTGTGGGATCCTCCGGTTGGAGGACTAGTTAGGCGAGTCTCCTCCTCCTGTGATGGGATTGTAGTGTGGGATCCTCCCGGTTGGAGGACTAGTTAGGCGAGTCTCCTCCTCCTGTGATGGGATTGTAGTGTGGGATCCTCCCTGTTGGAGGACTAGTTAGGCGGAGTCTCCTCCCTGTGATGGGATTGTAGTGCGGGATCCTCCCGTTGGAGGACTAGTTAGGCGAGTCTCCTCCTCCTGTGATGGGATTGTAGTGCGGGATCCTCCCGGTTGGAGGACTAGTTAGGCGAGTCTCCTCCTCCTGTGATGGGATTGTAGTGTGGGATCCTCCCGGTTGGAGGACTAGTTAGGCGAGTCTCCTCCTCCTGTGATGGGATTGTAGTGTGGGATCCTCCCGGTTGGAGGACTAGTTAGGCGAGTCTCCTCCTCCTGTGATGGGATTGTAGTGTGGGATCCTCCCGGTTGGAGGACTAGTTAGGCGAGTCTCCTCCTCCTGTGATGGGATTGTAGTGTGGGATCCTCCCGGTTGGAGGACTAGTTAGGCGAGTCTCCTCCTCGATGGGATTGTAGTGTGGGATCCTCCCGGTTGGAGGACTAGTTAGGCGAGTCCTCCTCCCTGTGATGGGATTGTAGTGTGGGATCCTCCCGGTTGGAGGACTAGTTAGGCGAGTCTCCTCCTCCTGTGATGGGATTGTAGTGCGGGATCCTCCCGGTTGGAGGACTAGTTAGGCGAGTCTCCTCCTCCTGTGATGGATTGTAGTGCGGGATCCTCCTGGTTGGAGGACTAGTTAGGCGAGTCTCCTCCTCCTGTGATGGGATTGTAGTGTGGGATCCTCCCGGTTGGAGGACTAGTTAGGCGAGTCTCCCTCCTGTGATGGGATTGTAGTGCGGGATCCTCCCGGTTGGAGGACTAGTTAGGCGAGTCTCCTCCTCCTGTGATGGGATTGTAGTGTGGGATCCTCCCGGTTGGAGGACTAGTTAGGCGAGTCTCCTCCTCCTGTGATGGGATTGTAGTGTGGGATCCTCCCAGTTGGAGGACTAGTTAGGCGAGTCTCCTCCTCCTGTGATGGGATTGTAGTGCGGGATCCTCCCGGTTGGAGGACTAGTTAGGCGAGTCTCCTCCTCCTGTGATGGATTGTAGTGTGGGATCCTCCCTGGTTGGAGGACTAGTTAGGCGAGTCTCCTCCTCCTGTGATGGGATTGTAGTGTGGGGATCCCCCGGTTGGAGGACTAGTTAGGCGAGTCTCCTCCTCCTGTGATGGGATTGTAGTGGGGGATCCTCCCGGTTGGAGGACTAGTTAGGCGAGTCTCCTCCTCCTGTGATGGGATTGTAGTGTGGGATCCTCCTGGTTGGAGGACTAGTTAGGCGAGTCTCCTCCTCCCTGTGATGGGATTGTAGTGTGGGATCCTCCCGGTTGGAGGACTAGTTAGGCGAGTCTCCTCCTCCTGTGATGGGATTGTAGTGGGGGATCCTCCCGGTTGGAGGACTAGTTAGGCGAGTCTCCTCCTCCTGTGATGGGATTGTAGTGCGGGATCCTCCCGGTTGGAGGACTAGTTAGGCGAGTCTCCTCCTCCTGTGATGGGATTGTAGTGTGGGATCCTCCCGGTTGGAGGACTAGTTAGGCGAGTCTCCTCCTCCTGTGATGGGATTGTAGTGTGGGATCCTCCCGGTTGGAGGACTAGTTAGGCGAGTCTCCTCCTCCTGTGATGGGATTGTAGTGTGGGATCCTCCCGGTTGGAGGACTAGTTAGGCGAGTCTCCTCCTCCTGTGATGGGATTGTAGTGTGGGATCCTCCCGGTTGGAGGACTAGTTAGGCGAGTCTCCTCCTCCTGTGATGGGATTGTAGTGTGGGATCCTCCCGGTTGGAGGACTAGTTAGGCGAGTCTCCTCCCCCTGTGATGGGATTGTAGTGTGGGATCCTCCCTGGTTGGAGGACTAGTTAGGCGAGTCTCCTCCCTCCTGTGATGGGATTGTAGTGCGGGATCCTCCCGGTTGGAGGACTAGTTAGGCGAGTCTCCTCCTCCTGTGATGGGATTGTAGTGCGGGATCCTCCCGGTTGGAGGACTAGTTAGGCGAGTCTCCTCCTCCCTGTGATGGGATTGTAGTGTGGATCCTCCCGGTTGGAGGACTAGTTAGGCGAGTCTCCTCCTCCTGTGATGGGATTGTAGTGCGGGATCCTCCTGGTTGGAGGACTAGTTAGGCGAATCTCCTCCCCCTGTGATGGGATTGTAGGGTGGGATCCTCCCGGTTGGAGGACTAGTTAGGCGAGTCTCCTCCTCCTGTGATGGGATTGTAGTGCGGGATCCTCCCGGTTGGAGGACTAGTTAGGCGAGTCTCCTCCTCCTGTGATGGGATTGTAGTGCGGGATCCTCCCGGTTGGAGGACTAGTTAGGCGAGTCTCCTCCTCCTGTGATGGGATTTGTAGTGTGGGATCCTCCCGGTGTGGAGGACTAGTTAGGCGAGTCTCCTCCCCCTGTGATGGGATTGTAGTGCGGGGTCCTCCCGGTTGGAGGACTAGTTAGGCGAGTCTCCTCCTCCTGTGATGGAATTGTAGTGCGGGATCCTCCTGGTTTGGAGGACTAGTTAGGCGAGTCTCCTCCCCTGTGATGGGATTGTAGTGGTGGGATCCTCCCGTTTGGAGGACTAGTTAGGCGAGTCTCCTCCTCCTGTGATGGGATTGTAGTGCGGGGATCCTCCCGGTTGGAGGACTAGTTAGGCGAGTCTCCCTCCTCCTGGTGATGGGATTGTAGTGCGGGATCCTCCCGGTTGGAGGACTAGTTAGGCGAGTCTCCTCCTCCTGTGATGGGATTGTAGTGTGGGATCCTCCCAGTTGGAGGACTAGTTAGGCGAGTCTCCTCCCTCCTGTGATGGGATTGTAGTGCACGGGATCCTCCCGGTTGGAGGACTAGTTAGGCGAGTCTCCTCCTCCTGTGATGGGATTGTAGTGCGGATCTTCCCGGTTGGAGACTAGTTAGGCGAGTCTCCTCCCCCTGTGATGGGATTGTAGTGTGGGATCCTCCTGGTTGGAGGACTAGTTAGGCGAGTCTCTCCCCTGTGATGGGATTGTAGTGTGGATCCTCCCGGTTGGAGGACTAGTTAGGCGAGTCTCCTCCTCCTGTGATGGGATTGTAGTGGGGGATCCTCCCGGTTGGAGGACTAGTTAGGCGAGTCTCCTTCTCCTGTGATGGGGATTGTAGTGCGGGATCCTCCCGGTTGGAGGACTAGTTAGGCGAGTCTCCTCCTCCTGTGATGGGATTGTAGTGCGGGATCCTCCCGGTTGGAGGACTAGTTTAGGCGAGTCCCTCCTCCTGTGATGGGATTGTAGTGGGGATCCTCCCGGTTGGAGGACTAGTTAGGCGAGTCTCCCTCCTCCTGTGATGGGATTGTAGTGTGGGATCCTCCCGGGTTGGAGGACTAGTTAGGCGAGTCTCCTCCTCCTGTGATGGGATTGTAGTGTGGGATCCTCCCGGTTGGAGGACTAGTTAGGCGAGTCTCCTCCCTCCTGTGAGGGGATTGTAGTGCGGGATCCTCCCGGTTGGAGGACTAGTTAGGCGAGTCTCCTCCTCCTGTGATGGGATTGTAGTGTGGGATCCTCCCGGTTGGAGGACTAGTTAGGCGAGTCTCCTCCTCCCTGTGATGGGATTGTAGTGTGGGATCCTCCCGGTTGGAGGACTAGTTAGGCGAGTCTCCTCCTCCTGTGATGGGATTGTAGTGTGGGATCCTCCCGGTTGGAGGACTAGTTAGGCGAGTCTCCTCCTCCTGTGATGGGATTGTAGTGCGGGGATCCCTCCCGGTTGGAGGACTAGTTAGGCGAGTCTCCTCCTCCTGTGATGTATTGTAGTGGGATCCTCCTGGTTGGAGGACTAGTTAGGCGAGTCTCCTCCCCCTGTGATGGGATTGTAGTGTGGATCCTCCCGGTTGGAGGACTAGTTAGGCGAGTCTCCTCCTCCTGTGATGGGATTGTAGTGCGGGATCCTCCTGGTTGGAGGACTAGTTAGGCGAGTCTCCTCCCTCCTGTGATGGGATTGTAGTGCTGGGATCCTCCCGGTTGGAGGACTAGTTAGGCGAGTCTCCTCCTCCTGTGATGGGATTGTAGTGTGGGATCCTCCCCGGTTGGAGGACTAGTTAGGCGAGTCTCCTCCTCCTGTGATGGGATTGTAGTGCGGGATCCTCCCGGTTGGAGGACTAGTTAGGCGAGTCTCCTCCTCCTGTGATGGGATTGTAGTGTGGATCTCCCGGTTGGAGGACTAGTTAGGCGAGTCTCCTCCTCCTGTGATGGGATTGTAGTGTGGATCCTCCCGGTTGGAGGACTAGTTAGGCGAGTCTCCTCCTCCTGTGATGGGATTGTAGTGCGGATCCTCCCGGTTGGAGGACTAGTTAGGCGAGTCTCCTCTCCTGTGATGGGATTGTAGTGTGGGATCCTCCCTGGTTGGAGGACTAGTTAGGCGAGTCTCCTCCTCTGTGATGGGATTGTAGTGTGGGATCCTCCCGGTTGGAGGACTAGTTAGACGAGTCTCCTCCTCCTGTGATGGGATTGTAGTGGGGGATCCTCCTGGTTGGAGGACTAGTTAGGCGAGTCTCCTCCTCCTGTGATGGGATTGTAGTGTGGGATCCTCCCGGTTGGAGGACTAGTTAGGCGAGTCTCCTCCTCCTGTGATGGGATTGTAGTGGGGGAATCCTCCCGGTTGGGAGGACTAGTTAGGCGAGTCTCCTCCTCCTGTGATGGGATTGTAGTGTGGGATCCTCCCGGTTGGAGGACTAGTTAGGCGAGTCTCCTCCTCCTGTGATGGGATTGTAGTGGGGGAATCCTCCCGGTTGGAGGACTAGTTAGGCGAGTCTCC